>NW_027441975.1:417500-443266 GCF_048569485.1 Anomaloglossus baeobatrachus | reverse complement strand
GGGTGCGATGCTCTGCCTGTGGGAAGGGGGGGAGAGAGGGTGCGATGCTCTGCCTGTGGGAAGGGGGGGAGAGAGAGGGTGCGATGCTCTGCCTGTGGGAAGGGGGGGAGAGAGGGTGCGATGCTCTACCTGTGGGAAGGGGGGGAGAGAGAGGGTGCGATGCTCTGCCTGTGGGAAGGGGGGGAGAGAGAGGGTGCGATGCTCTGCCTGTGGAAGGGGGGGGAGAGAGAGGGTGCGATGCTCTGCCTGTGGGAAGGGGGGGAGAGAGAGGGTGCGATGCTCTGCCTGTGGGAAGGGGGGGAGAGAGAGGGTGCGATGCTCTGCCTGTGGGAAGGGGGGGAGAGAGAGGGTGCGATGCTCTGCCTGTGGGAAGGGGGGGAGAGAGGGTGCGATGCTCTGCCTGTGGGAAGGGCGGGAGAGAGAGAGGGTGCGATGCTCTGCCTGGGGGAAGGGGGGGGAGAGAGAGGGTGCGATGCTCTGCCTGGGGGAAGGGCGGGAGAGAGAGAGGGTGCGATGCTCTGCCTGGGGGAAGGGCGGGAGAGAGAGAGGGTGCGATGCTCTGCCTGGGGGAAGGGGGGGGGGGGGAGAGAGAGGGTGCGATGCTCTGCCTGGGGAAGGGGGGGGGGGAGAGAGAGGGTGCGATGCTCTGCCTGGGGGAAGGGGGGAGAGAGAGGGTGCGATGCTCTGCCTGTAGGAAGGGGGGGAGAGAGAGGGTGCGATGCTCTGCCTGGGGGAAGGGGGGAGAGAGAGGGTGCGATGCTCTGCCTGTAGGAAGGGGGGGAGAGAGGGTGCGATGCTCTGCCTGTGGGAAGGGGGGGAGAGAGAGGGTGCGATGCTCTGTGGGAAGGGGGGGAGAGAGAGGGTGCGATGCTCTGTGGGAAGGGGGAGAGAGAGAGGGTGCGATGCTCTGCCTGTGGGAAGGGGGGGGGGAGAGAGAGAGGGTGCGATGCTCTGCCTGTGGGAAGGGGGGGGAGAGAGAGGGTGCGATGCTCTGCCTGTGGAAGGGGGGGAGAGAGAGCGTGCGATGCTCTGCCTGTGGGAAGGGGGGCAGAGAGGGTGCGATGCTCTGCCTGTGGGAAGGGGGAGAGAGAGAGAGGGTGCGATGCTCTGCCTGGGGAAGGGGGGAGAGAGAGGGTGCGATGCTCTGCCTGGCGGAAGGGGGGGGAATGCAATGCTCTGTCTGTGGGGGAGTCGCAGAGCAGCACCCGGCGTCCCTGTTGTCTTTTCCCGTTAGAGGCATGGAGCGGGGGGATAGATCCAGGAGGAGGGGATTGGAGCAGTCACTATATATAAGGGAAGCCCATTGGATATTAAAGCTGGAGCCAGAGATCACAAAGGGCTGAATTCCACAATGATCTGTGACTGATACTGATGTGTTTATTAGCAGGTGATTATCAGCGCATTCATTATACACAGTTTATGGGAATTTGTGGCATTATTATTATTATTATTATTATTATTATTATTACTAATTATTGGTCATTTTCTTTATAGAGTTCGGGGCAATATCTGCTCCACAGAGAATTCTTCCTCATCCACTGAATATGAAGGTTTCATCTATTGGAGAGAATCCCACAAGTGACATAAGAGGATATCTCTGTGTATATTCTCTGTACTGTGTATTATATGGGGTGTACTTATATATTCTCTGTGCTGTGTATTATATGGGGTGTACTTATATATTCTCTGTGCTGTGTATTATATGGGGTGTACTTATATATCTCTGTACTGTGTATTATATGGGGTGTACTTATATATTCTCTGTACTGTGTATTATATGGGGTGTACTTATATATTCTCTGCACTGTGTATTATATGGGGTATACTTATATATTCTCTGTACTGTGTATTATATGGGGTGTACTTATATATTCTCTGTGCTGTGTATTATATGGGGTGTACTTATATATTCTCTGTGCTGTGTATTATATGGGGTGTACTTATATATTCTCTGTACTGTGTATTATATGGGGTGTACTTATATATTCTCTGCACTGTGTATTATATGGGGTATACTTATATATTCTCTGTACTGTGTATTATATGGGGTGTACTTATATATTCTCTGTGCTGTGTATTATATGGGGTGTACTTATATATTCTCTGTGCTGTGTATTATATGGGGTGTACTTATATATTCTCTGTGCTGTGTATTATATGGGGTGTACTTATATATCTCTGTACTGTGTATTATATGGGGTGTACTTATATATTCTCTGTACTGTGTATTATATGGGGTGTACTTATATATTCTCTGTGCTGTGTATTATATGGGGTGTACTTATATATTCTCTGTACTGTGTATTATATGGGGTGTACTTATATATTCTCTGTGCTGTGTATTATATGGGGTGTACTTATATATTCTCTGTACTGTGTATTATATGGGGTGTACTTATATATTCTCTGTACTGTGTATTATATGGGGTGTACTTATATATTCTCTGTGCTGTGTATTATATGGGGTGTACTTATATATTCTCTGTACTGTGTATTATATGGGGTGTACTTATATATTCTCTGTACTGTGTATTATATGGGTGTACTTATATATTCTCTGCACTGTGTATTATATGGGGTGTACTTGTATATTCTCTGTACTGTGTATTATATGGGGTGTACTTATATATTCTCTGTGCTGTGTATTATATGGGGTGTACTTATATATTCTCTGCACTGTGTATTATATGGGGTGTACTTGTATATTCTCTGTACTGTGTATTATATGGGGTGTACTTATATATTCTCTGCACTGTGTATTATATGGGGTGTACTTATATATTCTCTGCACTGTGTATTATATGGGGTGTACTTGTATATTCTCTGTACTGTGTATTATATGGGGTGTACTTATATATTCTCTGTACTGTGTATTATATGGGGTGTACTTATATATTCTCTGCACTGTGTATTATATGGGGTATACTTATATATTCTCTGTACTGTGTATTATATGGGGTGTACTTATATATTCTCTGTGCTGTGTATTATATGGGGTGTACTTATATATTCTCTGCACTGTGTATTATATGGGGTGTACTTATATATTCTCTGTGCTGTGTAGTATATGGGGTGTACTTATATATTCTCTGTGCTGTGTATTATATGGGGTGTACTTATACATTCTCTGTGCTGTGTATTATATGGGGTTAACTTATATATTCTCTGTGCTGTGTATTATATGGGGTGTACTTATATAATGTTTGTATTGATGCTTCTTGTAATCTATCATTTGCTCGTGTCTTGGTGATGTGATGATTCGGTGACGGTGTTTGTTCCCCCCTCAGAGGTTGGGTGGGATTTATAAGTGGCCGCATTCACTTTGATATTGTCATGATTAAGAGCAGTCATCTGTGTGAGACGTGGTGATGGACAGGGTGTACTTTTTTTTCCCACTGTCTTTAATAAAGTTTCTTTTAACCCCTTCAGCCCCCAGCCTGTTTTTACCTTAAAGACCCGGCCATTTTTTACAATTCTGACCAGTGTCACTTTGACAGGTTATAACTCTGGAACGCTTCAACGGATCCTGACGATTCTGAGATTGTTTTTTCGTGACATATTGTACTTCATGTCAATGGTAAATTTAGGCCGATATTTTTTGCGTTTATTTGTGAAAATTTTGGAAATTTGGCGAAAATTTTGAAAATTTCGCAATTTTCAAAATTTTAAATTTTATGCCCATAAATCTGTGAGATATGTCACACAAAATAGTTACTATATAAAATTTCCCACTTGTCTACTTTATACCAGTGCAATTTTCGAAAAAAGAAAATTTCCGTTAGGAAGTTAGAAGGGTTCAAAGTTCATCAGCAATTTTTCATTTTTCCAACAAAATTTACAAAAAAAATTTTTTAGGTACCACATCACATTTGGAGTGACTTTGAGAGGCCTAGGTGACAGAAAATACCCAAAAGTGACCCCATTCTAAAATCTGCACCCCTCACACTGCTCAAAGGTACATCCAAAAAGTTTATTAACCCTTTAGGAGCTTTACAGCAACCAAAGCAATGTGGAAGGAAAAAAATGAAAATTTTACTTTTTTACACAAAAATGTTATTTTAGCCATAAAATTTAGCATTTTCACAAGGGTATCAGGAAAAATGCACCATAAAATTAATTGTGCAATTTCTCCTGAGTACACCGATATCTCATATGTGGGGGAAATCAACTGTTTGGGTGCACGGCAAGGCTCGGAAGAGAAGGAGCATCATTTGAATTTTTGAAAGCAAAATTGTCTGGAATAATTAGCAGACGCGATGTTGCGTTTGGAGACCCCCTGCGGTGCCTAAACAATGGAGCTCCCCCACAAGTTACCCCATTTTGGAAACTAGACCCCTCATGGAATTTATCTAGATGTTTATTGAGCACTTTGAACCTCTAGGGGCTTCACAAAAGTTAATAACTTTGAGCAGTGAAAATAAAAAAAAAAAAAAAATTACCATGAAATTGTTACTTCAACCAGGTAGCTTTTTTTTCACAAGGGTATCAGGAAAAATTGCAACATAAAATGTATTGTACATTTTCTCCTGAGTACGCAGATACCTCATATGTGGTGGAAATCAAATGTTTAGGCGTATAGCAGGGCTCGGAAGGCAAGGAGCAACATTTGACTTGTCAAACGCAAAATTGTCTGGAATCGTTAGTGGATGCCATGTTGTGTTTGGAGACCCCCTGAGGTGCCTAAACAATGGAGCTCCCCCACAAGTGACCCCATTTTGGAAACTAGACCCCTCATTGAATTTATCTAGATGTTTAATGAACACTTTGCACCCCTGGAGGCTTCACAAAAGTTTAGAATGTTCAGCCGTGAAAATATATATATTTTTTTTTTACCATGAAATTGTTATTTCAACCAGGTAGCTTTTTTTTCCACAAGGGTATCAGGAAAAAATGCACCATAAAATGTATTGTGCGATTTCTCCTGAGTACACAGATACCTCATATGTGGTGGAAAGTAATTGTCTGGGCACACGGCGGGGCTCAGAAGAGAGAGCGCCATTTCACAGCAAAATTGGTTGGAATTATTAGCGTACGCCATGTTGCGTATGGAGACCCCTTGAGGTGCCTAAACAATTGAGCTCCCCCACAAGTGACCTCATTTTGGATACTAGACCCCCATGGCATAAATCTACATGGATAATGAGCACTTTGAACCCTCAGGTGCTTCATACATTGAGGCATAAAAACAAAAAAGTACTTTTTTTTTCCACAAAAATGTTATTTTAGGCTCAATTTTTTAATTTTTACAGGGGTATCAGGATAAAATGGACCGCAAAATTTGTTGGGTAATTTGTTCTGAGTACGATGATACCTCATATGTGGCAGAAAACCACTGTTTGGGCGCACGGCAGAGCTCCAGAGGGAAGGAGCGTCATTTGACTTTTTAAATGGAAAATTAGCTGGAATCGTTAGCCACACCATGTTGCGTTTGGAGATCCCCCTGATGTGCCCAAACAGTTGAGCTCCCCCACATGTGACCCCATGTTGGAAACTAGACCCCCCCCCCCATACAAAGAAATATTACTTTGGCAAAATAAAAAATACAGACGTCAGTAAAAAAAAAAATATATATATATATATATATATATATATATATATATATATATATATATATGAGCGCCTGCAACTGACACTAAGGCAAGTGCCACACGTGAGAGCTATGCACAAATCTCGCAACGCATCACAGCCGCACACTCCTGTCTGGAAGAGAATGACCATGCCGGATGATGCGATGTGAGACTTGTGCATCGCTCTCATGTGTGGCACTGGGCTGACCCTTACAATATTCATTAAAAAATACTGTAGTTGACGATTACTACAGTATAATTTTACTGGCCCTAAACTAAGTTTATTTGTATTTCTTTCTTAGTTTACATAAAAAAAATTAGGACGCACGCACGGATGTGCTGCAAAAAGGGGGGGACTAGGTGGGATGGAAAAAAGATGGATGGAGGATAGAAGAGGGCACAATGGATGCAGGAGCGGCGGAGGATGGGAGAGGGGGCACGGCGGAGGATGGGAGAGGGCGTGGCGGATGGATGGGAGAGGGCGTGGCGGATGGAGGAGCGGTGGAGGATGGGTGAGGGCACAACGGATGCAGGAGCGGCGGAGGAAGGGGGGGCGAGGGGAAGGGTGGAAGGGGAGTGGGAGGTGAGATTGGGGATAGCTACCTTACAGGATGGATCTAGGCAGCAGGATTTCAGCAGATCCGGGAGGGAGGAAGGGGGCAGAGGATTAAGGGGATGGGAGAGAGCAGGCAGCAGATCAGGGAGGGGGCAGAGGCTGATGGGGGAGTGAGGTGTCAGATGCAGGGGCGCAGAGGCTGATGGGGGAGTGAGGTGGCAGATGCAGGGGCACAGCGGCAGATGGGGAGAGAGCGGCGGCAGATGGGGAGAGTGCGGCGGTAGATGCAGGGGCGGTGGAGCAGCTGATGGGGAGAGTGCAGCGGCTGATGGGGAGAGTGCAGCGGCTGATGCAGGGGCGGTGGAGCGGCTGATGGGGAGAGTGCAGTGGCTGATGGGGAGAGTGCGGCGGCAGATGCAGGGGCGGTGGAGCGGCTGATGGGGAGAGTGCAGTGGCTGATGCAGGGGCGGTGGAGCGGCTGATGGGGAGAGTGCAGTGGCTGATGCAGGGGCGGTGGAGCGGCTGATGGGGAGAGTGCAGTGGCTGATGCAGGGGCGGTGGAGCGGCTGATGGGGAGAGTGCAGTGGCAGATGCAGGGGCGGTGGAGCGGCAGATACAAGCAGGCAGCAGAAAGAAAGCAGCAGCGTCAGATGCGGGGGGGGGGGGGCGCAGCGTGAGGAGAGCAGCGGCGTCAGATGCCCCCATGCATCTGACTCCGCTGCTCTCCTGCCGCTGCTCTCTTACTGCTGAGTAGCGGCGTAACATGCAGGAGCGAAGCGGAAAAGTAGCGGCGTCACGTGCAGGAGCGCAGCGGGAGAGCAGGGGCGAAGCACATGGAGCAGGGCAGCGGTGGATCGGGGGCTGTGACTCACAGATGGGCACCCGCAGGGATCGCTCTCCTCAGATTCCACGGAGGGAAAAGCTAAGGAGAGCGATCTCCTACAGCGAGCTCACCCGGTCCCAGATGCACGGTGCTGCTTGGAGAAATCGGTCACAAGGCCGATCTCTCCAATCAGAGCTGGAGGCGGGTACAGTAAAGCTCACTGAGCTCCAGCCAATGGCAAGTGCTGAAGCTGCACTGACATAGTTGGATTTCAATGCTTCAGCCATTTTCAATGGCTGAAACATAACACTGGCTGTGATTGGCTGAGCGGCGTTCGTCAGCCAATCACAGCCTCTGTAGGTCCGGGAAGGAGACACCACCCTTCCTGAGATCAGGTACAAGTCCTCTCCTTCCCGAATCTACAGTTTTTTAAAACCGATCGCGGTGCCCGGTGCTCTGGTGCCGCGATTCCGCCATGACGGATGTATCCGTCATGGGTCTTTAAGTACCAGGGCACCATGACGGCTAGATCCGTCAAAGGTCGTGAAGGGGTTAATTAAGCTGTTTCTGGATTTCCTCTCTTCTATGGGGTCTCATAGATTCTACCATCACTAATTTAGGACTTAGTGGCAGCTATGGGCTGCTATTAACTCCTTATTACCCCGATTACCATCACACCAGGGCAATCAAGATGATCCAGGTAAAGTGCTGGGATTGTCACATCTAATGGATGCAGCGATCCGGGAGGCTGCAGGCTGATATTTTTAGGCTGGGGGGGCAGCCTAATAACCATAGGCCTCCCCAGTCTGAGAATTCCAGCCACCAGTTGTGAGGCTTTACCTTAGCTGGGTATCAAAATTGAGGGGACTGCACGCTGTTATTTTACTGTACAATATAGACCCACCGGCGGCTGTGATTGGTTGCAGTCAGACAGCTGTCAGTCAGTGTGGGGGTGCATCTGACTGCAACCAATCACAGCCACCAGTGGGCAGGGGAAGCCGTGAATATGTATGATCCTAATGAGCGGCCCAGGAAGAAGAATGAGAGGCCGCAGGAGCAGTGTGACAGCCGCGCCGGTGATCGGTGAGTATGAAGTGCTTGCTCCTACCGCTTTGTGCCGGATTCTGGTCCCCATAGATTTTTTATGGGGACAAGCATCTGACCAGACACCGGGGATCAATCCCCCGCTGACCTGGAGCCAGCGGGGGATTGATCTGCCAGTCCTCCAAAACACAGAAAGAAGTGACATGCTGCTGCTTTTTCATTCCACAAAAACTGCAAGGAACAAAGAAGCGACGTGTGCACAGCCTGTCTGAGTTCTCATAGACTTTGCTGGGGAAGACAATGCATGCAGTTTTGGGCAACAAACCACCAAAAAATGTGGCAAAATACGCAGCGTGCGCACAGGGCCTAAAGATGGAATTGCTGTTCGTTAACTTCCCAGACCTGTGACAGTGGCCGGTGTGTAATGTGTGGCAGATGGACAGGAGGTATGAGAATGGCCTCTGACCGCACCACAGCCTTAGCTCTTCATTTTATTACCTGGCCGGTGTGTAATGTGTGGCACATGGACAGGAGGTGTGAGAGTGGCCTCTGACCACACCACAGCCTTAGCTCTTCATTGTATTACCTGGCCGGTGTGTAATGTGTGGCAGACGGACAGGAGGTATGAGAACGGCCTCTGACCGCACCACAGCCTTACCTCTTCATTTTATTACCTGGCCGGTGTGTAATGTGTGGCAGATGGACAGGAGGTATGAGAATGACCTCTGACTGCACCACAGCCTTACCTCTTCATTTTATTACCTGGCATAGCACTACTCACTAGTGATTGATGGCCCTGACAAGTTATGAAGCATTGAACGACCGCCCTATTACACGGAATACATTACAAGCTGCGGTCAGACACATTTCACCTATATGATGATTATGGCAGCTTGTACATCATTGTGAATAGATTTATTTCATAAAATAACCACTTTAAAGGGAATAAACCTTACATAGCAAAGTTTGTAATAGTGAGTTGAAAGAAAAAAAACATCTGCAAAGGGCGCCCTGCAACTAAAGGTCTTGTCCTGATTAACTATTCATTAATTTTTTTTCTTTCCTTCGACTCCATGTGTAACACAACAAGAAACTTTAGTAACGTTCAGAAGTGTCTTCATCAAGACATTGGTCTCTTCCAGCCAATCACTGACCTCAGCAACTCGTTCCAGCTACATCGGATGAGCCACGGAGATCTGTGATTGGCTGCAGCAATGTTGATGTGATGTCACAGCCAAACAGCATAGAACATCACCGCAGTGAAGACGGTGCTCAATCTGGTTTGGGGGTGTACATTTACACCTCGTGCAGAATTATTAGGCAAGTTGTATTTTAGAGGATTATTTTTATTATTGATCAACAACTATGTTCTCAATCAACCCAAAAGACTCATAAATATCAAAGCTTAATATTTTTGGCAGTTGGAGTGGGTTTTTTTTTAGATTTGGCTATCTGAGGAGGATATCTCTTTGTGCAGGTAACTATTACTGTGCAGAATTATTAGGCAACTTAATAAAAACCAAATATATTCCCATCTCACTTGTTTATTTTCACCAGGTAAACCAATATAACTGCACAAAATTTAGAAATAAACATTTCTGACATGCAAAAACAAAACCCCAAAAAATGAGTGACCAATATAGCCACCTTTCTTTATGATGACACTAATCAGCCGACCATCCATAGATGCTGTCAGTTGCTTGATCTGTTTACGATCATCATTGCATGCAGCAGCCACCACAGCCTCCCAGACACTGTTCCGAGAGGTGCACTGTTTTCCCTCCCTGTAGATCTAACATTTTATGAGGGACCACAGGTTCTCTATGGGGTTCAGATCAGGTGAACAAGGGGGCCATGTCATTATTTTTTTCATCTTTTAGATCTTTACTGTTCAGCAACGCTGTGGAGTAGTTGGATGCATGTGATGGAGCAATGTCCTGCATGAAAATCATGTTTTTCTTGAACGATACCGACTTCTTCCTGTACCACTGCTTGAAGTTGTCTTCCAGAAACTGGCAGTAAGTCTGGGAGTTGAGCTTCACTCCATCCTCAATTCGAAAAGGTCCACAAGTTCATCTTTGATGATACCAGCCCATACCAGTTCCCCACCTCCACCTTGCTGGCGTCTGAGTCGGAGTAGAGCTCTTTGCCCTTTACTGATCCAGCATCTGGCCCATCAAGAGTCACACTCATTTCATCAGTCCATAAAACCTTTGAAAAACCAGTCTTAAGATATTTCTTGGCACAGTCTTGACGTTTTATCTTATGTTTCTTGTTCAGAGGTGGAGGGTTTTCAGCCTTCCTTACCTTGGCCATGTCCCTGAGTATGGCACACCTTGTGCTTTTTGATACTCCAGTAACGTTGCAGCTCTGAAATATGGCCAAACTTGTGGCAAATGGCATCTTGGCAGCTTTACGCTTGATTTTCATCAATTCATGGGCAGTTATTTTGCGCCTTTTTTGCCCAGCACGCTGCTTGCGACCCTGTTGGCTATTTGACATGAAACGCTTGATTGTTCGGTGATCACGCTTCAAAAGTTTGTCAGTTTCAAGACTGCTGCATCCCTCTGAAAGACATCTCACAATTTTGGACTTTTCAGAGACCGTCAAATCTCTCTTCTGACCCATTTTGCCAAAGGAAAGGAAGTTGCCTAATAATTAAGCACACCTTATATAGGGTGTTAATGTCATTACACCAGACCCCTCCTCATTACAGAGATGCACATCACCTGATTTACTTAATTGGTAGTTGGCTCTCAAGCCTACACAGCTTGGAGTAGGACAACATGTATAAAAAGCATCATGTGATCAAAATACTCATTTGCCTAATAATTCTGCACACAGTGTATTTGCACAGTCAGTGTTTGCAACGTTTTGGAAGTAGCGTGTTTGTTTGCATACAGAATGCTGCGTTCTACAGTACAAGCACAGTGGATGGATTTATAGAAATCTCTTGCCCACGGTGCTTCTTTTCTCTGCTCCGTAAACTTACATGTGGCGCAGCGTTCCAAGCTGCAGCATGTCAATTTATGTTCCTGTGGCCAGAATGTTCTCCATAGGGAGAAAAAAGCAAAAGTTGGTAGCACACTGAACCCTGATAGTAGGCGCGGACTGCTGCATTCTCCTGCAGAGCACACTCACATTTCCACAGGCGGGCTGACACTGCGTCAGCTGCTGTACATGCAACCTAAGAGCTTACTTTGTAGTCTTCCATATCACTTAGTCAATGTGAAAAAAAATAATGTGAACACTTTCAAATCTAGTACCACTAATATACTAATCGCATACTGATAGATGACAGACTGAACATGAGTCAACAGTGTGATGCAGCAGCAAAAAAGACAATCACAATTGTGCAATGTATTTACAGAAGCACAGATAATAATAAGTTTTATTTCTATAGCGCCAACATATTCCACAGCGCTTTACAATTCAGAGGGGACATGTACAGACAATATGAGAATACAAAATAACAAAATTAAGATAGCAGGAGGAGTGAGGGCCCTGCTCGTAAGCTTACATTCTATGAGGAAATAGGGGAGACACAAAAATTGAATGGGGGGAGAAAAGCTTGTCATATATGGTCCAGCCATCGATCACGTGAAGTAATTATCACCCTCTACTCCTCTTTGGTCAGACCTCATCTGCAATTCTGAGCACCATGTCTTAAAAAAAAGACAGCAACAAATTGGAGCAAGTTCAGAGAAGAGCAGCCAGAATGGTGACTGGTCTATAAACTGTCCGATGAGGAATGGTTACAGGATTTGGGAATGTTTAGCTTGAAAAAAAGAAAACGGAGAGGAATCTTAATAGCCGTCTGCAAATATCTCAAAGGCTGTCGAACTAGGGTTGACAAGGACAAGGAAAGAATAGAAGCAATGGAATGAAACTGATTGGGAAGCGTCACAGATTAGATTTTGGAATAAAAACCTTTTGACAATGAGGGTGATCAATGACTGGAACCACAAGAGGTAATGAGTTCCCCTTCAATGGAAGACGTAAAAAGGAGACTGGACAGACACCTGTGTGGGATGATATAGTGAATCTTGCTTTGAGCAGGGAGTTGGACCTGATGACCCTGGAGGTCCCGTCCAACTATAACATTCTATGATTCTACTGCAGATAATCTACAGATACAGTAGAATAAATCCCAATTGGCATGATGACATGGTTTTTAGCCAAGTGTGTCCATTTTAAAAACACCCCTAGGGACCTGGTCCTTTAGCCCACTAGAGTTTAGCATTTTCATAGCGAGCAGGCTAAATCCCAGTGGGCAGAAGGACCTGGTCCATTAGATCACTAAGTCTTGTATTAAAACAGTTATTGGGACCTGGTCCTTTAGCCCACTAGGATTTAGCTTTCGCATAGAGAGCAGGCTAAATCCCAGTGGGCAGAAGGACCCAGTCCTTTTTCCCACTAAGAATTGTATTAAAACACTCATTAGGACCTGATCCTTTAGCCCACTAGGAATTAGCTTTCTCATAGAGAGCAGGCTAAATCCCAGTGGGCAGAAGGACCTGGTCCTTTTGTCCCCACTAAGAATTGTATTAAAACACTCATTAGGACCTGGTCCTTTAGCCCACTAGGAATTAGCTTTCTCATAGAGAGCAGGCTAAATCCCAGTGGCCAGAAGGACCTGGTCCTTTTTCCCACTAAGAATTGTATTAAAACACTCATTGGAACCTGGTCCTTTAGCCCACTAGGATTTAGCTTTCTCATACAGAGCAGGCTAAATCCCAGCGGCCAGAAGGACCCAGTCCTTTTTCCCACTAAGAATTGTATTAAAACACTCATTAGGACCTGATCCTTTAGCCCACTAGGAATTAGCTTTCTCATAGAGAGCAGGCTAAATCCCAGTGGGCAGAAGGACCTGGTACTTTTTTCCCCACTAAGAGTTGTATTAAAACACTCATTAGGACCTGGTCCTTTAGCCCACAAGGATTTAGCTTTCTAATAGAGAGCAGGCTAAATCCCAGTGGGCAGAAGGACCTGGTCCCTCTGCCCACTGGCAAATAGCTGGCTCTGGATAGAGAAAGCGAAATCCCAGTGGAAGGATCCATTAGATCACTAAGTCTTGTATTAAAACAGTTATTGGGACCTGGTCCTTTAGCCCACTAGGATTTAGCTTTCTTATGTAGAGCAGGCTAAATCCCAGTGGGCAGAAGGACCTGGTCCTTTTTTCCCACTAAAAATGGTATTAAAACACTCATAAGGACCTGGTACTTTAGCCCACTAGGAATTAGCTTTCTCATAGAGAGCAGGCTAAATCCCAGTGGGCAGAAGGACCTGGTCCTTTTGTCCCCACTAAGAATTGTATTAAAACACTCATTAGGACCTGGTCCTTTAGCCCACTAGGAATTAGCTTTCTCATAGAGAGCAGGCTAAATCCCAGTGGCCAGAAGGACCTGGTCCTTTTTCCCACTAAGAATTATATTAAAACACTTATTGGGACCTGGTCCTTTAGCCCACTAGGATTTAGCTTTCTTATGTAGAACATGCTAAATCCCAGTGGGCAGAAGGACCTGGTCCTTTTTCCCACTAAGAATTGTATTAAAACACTCATTAGGACCTGGTCCTTTAGCCCACAAGGATTTAGCTTTCTAATAGAGAGCAGGCTAAATCCCAGTGGGCAGAAGGACCTGGTCCCTCTGCCCACTGGCAAATAGCTGGCTCTGGATAGAGAAAGCGAAATCCCAGTGGAAGGATCCATTAGATCACTAAGTCTTGTATTAAAACAGTTATTGGGACCTGGTCCTTTAGCCCACTAGGATTTAGCTTTCTTATGTAGAGCAGGCTAAATCCCAGTGGGCAGAAGGACCTGGTCCTTTTTTCCCACTAAAAATGGTATTAAAACACTCATTAGGACCTGGTACTTTAGCCCACTAGGAATTAGCTTTCTCATAGAGAGCAGGCTAAATCCCAGTGGGCAGAAGGACCTGGTCCTTTTGTCCCCACTAAGAATTGTATTAAAACACTCATTAGGACCTGGTCCTTTAGCCCACTAGGAATTAGCTTTCTCATAGAGAGCAGGCTAAATCCCAGTGGCCAGAAGGACCTGGTCCTTTTTCCCACTAAGAATTGTATTAAAACACTTATTGGGACCTGGTCCTTTAGCCCACTAGGATTTAGCTTTCTTATGTAGAACAGGCTAAATCCCAGTGGGCAGAAGGACCTGGTCCTTTTTCCCACTAAGAATTGTATTAAAACACTCATTGGAACCTGGTCCTTTAGCCCACTAGGATTTAGCTTTCTCATACAGAGCAGGCTAAATCCCAGTGGCCAGAAGGACCTGGTCCTTTTTCCCCACTAATTGTATTAAAACACTTATTGGGACCTGGTCCTTTAGCCCACTAGGATTTAGATTTCTTATGTAGAACAGGCTAAATCCCAGTGGGCAGAAGGACCTGGTCCTTTTTCCCCACTAATTGTATTAAAACACTTATTGGGACCTGGTCCTTTAGCCCACTAGGATTTAGATTTCTCATAGAAAACAAGCTAAATCCCAGTGGCCAGAAGGACCTGGTCCTTTTTCCCACTAAGAATTGTATTAAAACACTCATTGGAACCTGGTCCTTTAGCCCACTAGGATTTAGCTTTCTCATAGAGAGCAGGCTAAATCCCAGTGGCCAGAAGGACCCAGTGCTTTTCCCTACTAAGAATTGTAT
This sequence comes from Anomaloglossus baeobatrachus, assembly GCF_048569485.1. NCBI lineage: Eukaryota > Metazoa > Chordata > Amphibia > Anura > Aromobatidae > Anomaloglossus > Anomaloglossus baeobatrachus. The sequence continues at coordinate 428,611 of NW_027441975.1, read as the reverse complement.
TAAAACACTCATTAGGACCTGGTCCTTTAGCCCACTAGGATTTAGATTTCTCATAGAAAACAGGCTAAATCCCAGTGGGCAGAAGGACCTGGTCCTTTTTCCCACTAAGAATTGTATTAAAACACTTATTGGGACCTGGTCCTTTAGCCCACTAGGATTTAGATTTCTCATAGAGAGCAGGCTAAATCCCAGTGGGCAGAAGGACCTGGTCCCTCTGCCCACTGGGAAATAGCCGGCTCTGGATAGAGAAAGCTAAATCCCAGTGGAAGGAGGGACCTGGTCCTTTAGCCCACTGGGATTTAGCTTTCTCTCTATAGAGTCGGCTATTTCCCAGTGGGCAGAGGGACCAGGTCCTTCTAGCCACTGGGATTTAGCCACGACCCTAGATATATGGCTGCTCTGTGCTTACAGGACCTGTGATGATGTCACATGGAGGGGGAGGAGTCAGGGGTCACATGATCAGTGTATGCAGGGCTCTGCTGTGCTGGTTGTCATGGTGCTGGATGAGGGGAAGTTTATGTGTGGGGTCAGGAGGGGTTTACAGTGTGGATGTAGCAGAGCCGTGTGTGTACGAGGTGTACGGAGCAGAGCCGTGTGTGTACGAGGTGTACGGAGCGGAGCCGTGTGTGTACGAGGTGTACGGAGCGGAGCCGTGTGTGTACGAGGTGTACGGAGCGGAGCCGTGTGTGTACGAGGTGTACGGAGCGGAGCCGTGTGTGTACGAGGTGTACGGAGCGGAGCCGTGTGTATACGAGGTGTACGGAGCGGAGCCGCGTGTGTACGAGGTGTACGGAGCGGAGCCGCGTGTGTACGAGGTGTACGGAGCGGAGCCGTGTGTGTACGAAGTGTACGGAGCGGAGCCGTGTGTGTACGAGGTGTACGGAGCGGAGCCGTGTGTGTACGAGGTGTACGGAGCGGAGCCGTGTGTGTACGAGGTGTACGGAGCAGAGCCGTGTGTGTACGAGGTGTACGGAGCGGAGCCGTGTGTATACGAGGTGTACGGAGCGGAGCCGCGTGTGTACGAGGTGTACGGAGCGGAGCCGCGTGTGTACGAGGTGTACGGAGCGGAGCCGTGTGTGTACGAAGTGTACGGAGCAGAGCCGTGTGTGTACGAGGTGTACGGAGCGGAGCCGTGTGTGTACGAGGTGTACAGAGCGGAGCCGTGTGTGTACGAGGTGTACGGAGCAGAGCCGTGTGTGTACGAGGTGTACAGAGCGAAGCCGTGTGTGTACGAGGTGTACGGAGCAGAGCCGTGTGTGTACGAGGTGTATGGAGCGGAGCCGTGTGTGTATGTAAGGGGTGGGCAGACCCCTCACAAAGAAGCCTAGTTAACCCGGAGATGTTATTAATAAAAATGTCTTATATTGTATGTATGTATATTGAGAGTTAGGGTACCCCCTAGTGGCCGGGTGGGACGGCTGTCACCACATTGGGAAGGAGGAGCCGGCAGTTTAGGAGGGAAGAAAGTGTGTGGCACAGGCAGTAGTCTCGGGGACTGGAAAGAAGAAGGAGCAGCCAGGGGCAGAGTGTGGCAGCTGAAGTTCAGGAAAGCCGGAGAGAACAGGAGCGGGCGGAACCTTGTAGGGTGAAGCAGTCCGGTGTGGGTCCGGGCTGTGGGTGGCCAGAAGTGGGAGCCGGGCGAAGAGGAGTAGTCAGGCAAGTCACCCACTTGAGGGGACGCTAGGGCAGGCTTTCCCTCAGCTAAAGGAAGCGCCACAGCATTGTGTTTTGTTACTGCCACGTGTGGAGACTTGCGAAGAATAAAACATGTTTGTTATTTGCATTGAACCATGCCTGAAGAGTATTTGTGCGCCGGACAACACCTGCACCACCACACTCTGCCCCAGCACAACAGCTCCTGTCCCCAAAGTGACGGTGGAACCAGGGGTAAGCCTGTCAGCAAGGGCCACGACTACAAGGCCGGAGGCACCCCTGGCACCCCGTTACATGTGGCGTAGTCGGCAGGATCCGGATCATATGCAAGGGGACCCGCTCCAAGAAGATGGAGACCAAGTGGTGCCAAGGGCCCTTGATCCGGACTTTCAGCGAAGATTTCCAGTCCCATGGTGGGAAGAAGAAACAGTGCCTGAGGCGTTGGACCGGGCACAAGATGGCGGCAAGGTGGCCGTCGTCTGTGAAGAAACAGAAAGCGCGCGAAAAATTGGCGCCAAAAGAAGAGCCTGGGGCTGGCCGGTGCCGAAAAAGAAGTTCGGAGTACTCCGCCCAAAGAGGGGAGGTGCCGGTCCCAGGGCACGAACAAAGACATGTACAGTGGGCGGTGTTGTAAGAAGAAAGAAGTGCCGCCGCGGAGGGGTCGATTTGTGGTGTGAGACTAAGGGTGGAGCATCCTCAAGAGCGGGAAAAGTGAGCCCGCCTCCACTTCCTCTAGTCTCGCCACTGACCCTGACGCCCTTACTGAGGACTTGTGCTGCAGAAAAAATGGAGAATTTGGACGAGAGCCGTCAGAAGCAGGTGGTGTCCGTGGAGGGATTCCCTGCCTACTTGCTGGCTGTACCCGGAGGACCGGGACAAGCCACAAGGGTGACTTGGCTCACAACGTGGGACGCGGAGACCGGTGCGACCACAACAGAGGTCCGGGCGACCTACGCCACCCAACTACCGTCGGGGAGCCGGATGCTGGGAGCCCCATATCCCTGCGCAGAGAGACCCCCGCCAGCCGCGGTGGGGTCTGAAACACCTAGTCAAACTCGGACTCCGGCAGAAGTATACGCTCGGAAATTGGAGAGAGACGACTGGGGTTTCTACTGGGATCCGGTGCTGCCGTCTCCCCTACCGACCCGAAGATCCCCGTCACCTGAGCCGGACCCAGTGCAAGAGCGGCTGCTTGTTGAAACCGTCGCTCGGGAGATCATGGCGGGTCCCCATGGCGAAGAGTTTGAGCGCCAGTATACCACCGGAGTGGTCGTCAAATTCAATCAGAAAGAAGGATATGGCTTTATCCGGGATGGAGAAACCGGCGACGATTATTTTTACAATCGCGTCAACCTGGATACAGAAGGCCTTCCGCAGCGGCTACATACCCTGTACCCAGGGGAAAAGGTACGATTTCTGAAGGAAGTGGGCTGCCAGGGCTTGTTTGCGGTGGGGGTGCATCGTACGCCCACCGAACAGGAGGCTGCCCAATGGCAGCAGGAGGTAGAATGGGAAGAGCACCAGGCCCGGCGACAAGCGCAACGAAGACCGGCGCTGGCTGAAGCCTCCCGTCCCCGACATACCTTAGCTGTAGCTCCGGCAGTCATGTCCGGGCAGAGTACCGACCCGGAGAAGGGAACCTCGCCGGTGCTGGCAATTAACCAGAATTAACCCATCCGATGATTGTTATGGGCAGCCCGCCACCGTCCCGCGCAGCGACCCCCTCACCTCCGTCAGAGACTGAGGAGCTCAAGCCGGAGGCTGAAACAGCGGAGCAGCTCACCAGTCATGAGCCTTTCCGGAGGCTGCGCCGATTACCCGGGCAGTCCCTGTCGGAATATATCCAAGCTCAGAGAGCCGAGTGGCAACGGGCCTACCACCCGGAATAGGCATCAAGACTGGAAGATGGCGGGCCTGTTTTGTTTGATGCCGGCGTGTTTAAGCCGGAGAAAGTTTTACGTTCAAGTTGCTGATTCTGGAGAGAGCCTGCTTGCTGGACTGAGCCAGGGGCTCCTCCGCGTTATTGAGAAAGAAGTTTCCGTGTTCCTGCGTTGACCACCAAAGACCGGGAGCGCTGCCAAGCCTCCGGGCACACCAAAGACCGGGAGTGCTGCTAAGCCTCGGGGCACACCGAAGACCGGGAGCGCTACTAAGCCTCCGGGCACACCAAAGACCGGGAGCGCTGCTAAGCCTCCGGGCGCTGGACAGGTTCGCAGTTGATTGAACATGTTTTGTGTGGTTTTAACAGTTGTAAGTTTAGATTGGAGCCTTGCCGGGAGGCTCAGGCTTAAAGAGGGGAGGTGTGTAAGGGGTGGGCAGACCCCTCACAAAGAAGCCTAGTTAACCCGGAGATGTTATTAATAAAAATGTCTTATATTGTATGTATATTGAGAGTTAGGGTACCCCCTAGTGGCCGGGTGGGACGGCTGTCACCACATTGGGAAGGAGGAGCCGGCAGTTTAGGAGGGAAGAAAGTGTGTGGCACAGGCAGTAGTCTCGGGGACAGGAAAGAAGAAGGAGCAGCCAGGGGCAGAGTGTGGCAGCTGAAGTTCAGGAAAGCCGGAGAGAACAGGAGCGGGCGGAACCTTGTAGGGTGAAGCAGTCCGGTGTGGGTCCGGGCTGTGGGTAGCCAGAAGTGGGAGCCGGGCGAAGAGGAGTAGTCAGGCAAGTCACCCACTTGAGGGGACGCTAGGGCAGGCTTTCCCTCAGCTAAAGGAAGCGCCACAGCATTGTGTTTTGTTACTGCCACGTGTGGAGACTTGCGAAGAATAAAACATGTTTGTTATTTGCATTGAACCATGCCTGAAGAGTATTTGTGCGCCGGACAACACCTGCACCACCACACTCTGCCCCAGCACAACAGCTCCTGTCCCCAAAGTGACGGTGGAACCAGGGGTAAGCCTGTCAGCAAGGGCCACGACTACAAGGCCGGAGGCACCCCTGGCACCCCGTTACATGTGGCGTAGTCGGCAGGATCCGGATCATATGCAAGGGGACCCGCTCCAAGAAGATGGAGACCAAGTGGTGCCAAGGGCCCTTGATCCGGACTTTCAGCGAAGATTTCCAGTCCCATGGTGGGAAGAAGAAACAGTGCCTGAGGCGTTGGACCGGGCACAAGATGGCGGCAAGGTGGCCGTCGTCTGTGAAGAAACAGAAAGCGTGCGAAAAATTGGCGCCAAAAGAAGAGCCTGGGGCTGGCCGGTGCCGAAAAAGAAGTTCGGAGTACTCCGCCCAAAAAGGGGAGGTGCCGGTCCCAGGGCACGAACAAAGACATGTACAGTGGGCGGTGTTGTAAGAAGAAAGAAGTGCCGCCGCGGAGGGGTCGATTTGTGGTGTGAGACTAAGGGTGGAGCATCCTCAAGAGCGGGAAAAGTGAGCCCGCCTCCACTTCCTCTAGTCTCGCCACTGACCCTGACGCCCTTACTGAGGACTTGTGCTGCAGAAAAAATGGAGAATTTGGACGAGAGCCGTCAGAAGCAGGTGGTGTCCGTGGAGGGATTCCCTGCCTACTTGCTGGCTGTACCCGGAGGACCGGGACAAGCCACAAGGGTGACTTGGCTCACAATGTGGGACGCGGAGACCGGTGCGACCACAACAGAGGTCCGGGCGACCTACGCCACCCAACTACCGTCGGGGAGCCGGATGCTGGGAGCCCCATATCCCTGCGCAGAGAGACCCCCGCCAGCCGCGGTGGGGTCTGAAACACCTAGTCAAACTCGGACTCCGGCAGAAGTATACGCTCGGAAATTGGAGAGAGACGACTGGGGTTTCTACTGGGATCCGGTGCTGCCGTCTCCCCTACCGACCCGAAGATCCCCGTCACCTGAGCCGGACCCAGTGCAAGAGCGGCTGCTTGTTGAAACCGTCGCTCGGGAGATCATGGCGGGTCCCCATGGCGAAGAGTTTGAGCGCCAGTATACCACCGGAGTGGTCGTCAAATTCAATCAGAAAGAAGGATATGGCTTTATCCGGGATGGAGAAACCGGCGACGATTATTTTTACAATCGCGTCAACCTGGATACAGAAGGCCTTCCGCAGCGGCTACATACCCTGTACCCAGGGGAAAAGGTACGATTTCTGAGGGAAGTGGGCTGCCGGGGCTTGTTTGCGGTGGGGGTGCATCGTACGTCCACCGAACAGGAGGCTGCCCAATGGCAGCAGGAGGTAGAATGGGAAGAGCACCAGGCCCGGCGACAAGCGCAACGAAGACCGGCGCTGGCTGAAGCCTCCCGTCCCCGACATACCTTAGCTGTAGCTCCGGCAGTCATGTCCGGGCAGAGTACCGACCTGGAGAAGGGAACCTCGCCGGTGCTGGCAATTAACCAGAACATTACTACCCATCCGATGATTGTTATGGGCAGCCCGCCACCGTCCCGCGCAGCGACCCCCTCACCTCTGTCAGAGACTGAGGAGCTCAAGCCGGAGGCTGAAACAGCGGAGCAGCTCACCAGTCATGAGCCTTTCCGGAGGCTGCGCCGATTACCCGGGCAGTCCCTGTCGGAATATATCCAAGCTCAGAGAGCCGAGTGGCAATGGGCCTACCACCCGGAATAGGCATCAAGACCGGAAGATGGCGGGCCTGTTTTGTTTGATGCCGGCGTGTTTAAGCCGGAGAAAGTTTTACGTTCAAGTTGCTGATTCTGGAGAGAGCCTGCTTGCTGGACTGAGCCAGGGGCTCCTCCGCGTTATTGAGAGAGAAGTTTCCGTGTTCCTGCGTTGACCACCAAAGACCGGGAGCGCTGCCAAGCCTCCGGGCACACCAAAGACCGGGAGTGCTGCTAAGCCTCCAGGCACACCAAAGACCGGGAGCGCTGCTAAGCCTCCGGGCACACCAAAGACCGGGAGCGCTGCTAAGCCTCCGGGCGCTGGACAGGTTCGCAGTTGATTGAACATGTTTTGTGTGGTTTTAACAGTTGTAAGTTTAGATTGGAGCCTTGCCGGGAGGCTCAGGCTTAAAGAGGGGAGGTGTGTAAGGGGTGGGCAGACCCCTCACAAAGAAGCCTAGTTCACCCGGAGATGTTATTAATAAAAATGTCTTATATTGTATGTATGTATATTGAGAGTTAGGGTACCCCCTAGTGGCCGGGTGGGACGGCTGTCACCACATTGGGAAGGAGGAGCCGGCAGTTTAGGAGGGAAGAAAGTGTGTGGCACAGGCAGTAGTCTCGGGGACAGGAAAGAAGAAGGAGCAGCCAGGGGCAGAGTGTGGCAGCTGAAGTTCAGGAAAGCCGGAGAGAACAGGAACGGGCGGAACCTTGTAGGGTGAAGCAGTCCGGTGTGGGTCCGGGCTGTGGGTGGCCAGAAGTGGGAGCCGGGCGAAGAGGAGTAGTCAGGCAAGTCACCCACTTGAGGGGACGCTAGGGCAGGCTTTCCCTCAGCTAAAGGAAGCGCCACAGCATTGTGTTTTGTTACTGCCACGTGTGGAGACTTGCGAAGAATAAGGCTATGTGCGCACTAGAGATGTGAACTTTCTCAAGAAAATTTCTCGAGAAACTTCTGCCAGTGAAAGATTTCCGGACCTGCGGAAAAAATCCGCACCAAATCCGCATGCGTTTTTGCCGCGTTTTTGCCGCGATTTTGCCGCGATTTTGCCGCGGATTTGCCGCGGATTTTCCGCAGGTTGCTCCCTGCGGATTTTCAGGCTGTAAACTACAGTAGATATAAATAAAGCATGTTGAAAAAAACAAGAAAAAAAAATTATATTTGATGTCATTTCCTTCTTCTTCAGTCTCCATATTCTATGGTGTATTTATTCTCCATTTACTTCAGTCAAGATGCCAAGCAATGCACTTTCCTCACAGCTGCACACGCCACATTTCCAACTTCTTTTGCTGACCGTTGTCACACTATTACGTCGCCGTAGAGAACAGGTATAATTTTTTATTTTTCATTTTTATCATAGAAAAAAAACAATTTTTGACATTAATAATATAATTTTTTTTAGGCAAAAAAAAAAAAAATGTGGATTCATCCGCTTCTTGTGGCTCGGGAGACAAAAGGACATTTTAGAGTCCTGTATAATGATTTACGAAGGTAGTTTTTATTTTTTGACTATCTATTCATCTATCATTCTATCTATCTATCTTTTTATCTATCTATCCATTCCTCTATCTATCTATCTATCCTTCTATCTATCTATCTATCTATCCCTCTATCTATCCCTCTATCTATCCCTCTATCTATCTATCTATCTATCTATCTATCTATCTATCTATCTATCTATCCCTCTATCTATCCCTCTATCTATCCCTCCCTCTATCTATCTATCTATCTATCTATCCCTCTATCTATCTATCCCTCTATCTATCCCTCTATCTATCCCTCTATCTATCCCTCTATCTATCTATCTATCTATCTATCTATCTATCTATCTATCTATCCCTCTATCTATCCCTCTATCTATCCCTCTATCTATCCCTCTATCTATCTATCTATCTATCTATCTATCCCTCTATCTATCTATCTATCCCTCTATCTATCCCTCTATCATCTATCTATCTATCTATCTATCCTTCTATCTATCTATCCTTCTATCTATCTATCTATCTATCCTTCTATCTATCTATCTATCTATCCCTCTATCTATCTATCTATCCCTCTATCTATGCATGTATCTATCTATCTATCTATCTATCTATCTATATCCATCCATCCTTCCATTTATCTATATATCTATCTTTTTGTATCTATTTATTATCTATGTATCCATCTCTCTTTCTGTCTGAATATATCCTTCTACCTATGTCTGTCTGTAGAAATCCTTTATCTATCTCTGTCTACATATTTATCTGTGTCACATTTTTTGATTTAGTCATTTTTTTTCCAGATTTCCAGAAAAGTTTACTTCGTTTTGTCGCTTGACTATTCCCGCCTTCGATCGTCTATTATCAATTGTACATTCTGATTTATGTTATGCGGATACCCGGATGAGGAAGTCAATTTCTGCTGAGGAGCGGCTGCTCATCACCTTGCGGTAATTATTTTTTAAAAATACTTTCAATTTTTTTTTTTTTTTTTAATTTTATTTGGGATCATGTGAAGAGTTCATTTTCATGCATGCAATGTTTCTCTTTGTATCTATTTCTAATTCTTTGTCTTTGTATTTTGCAGATTTCTGGCCACAGGAGAGAGCTACACATCCCTGCACCTTCAATTTCGGGTTGGTAAATCAACCATCTCTGAAATTGTGAGGTGCACATGTGGCGTGATCTGGCAGAAATTGCAGCCCATGGTGATGCCTTCCCCAACCGAGGAGACTTGGCTTCAGGTTGCAGCAGGCTTTCAAACTGTGGCCAACTTCCCCAACTGCATAGGTGCGGTCGATGGCAAACATGTAAGAGTGCAGAAGCCACCGCGATCAGGATCACTCTTCTTTAATTATAAGAAGTATTTTTCGGTGGTCCTCATGGCGGTGGCTGATGCACATTACAAATTTCTTGCCATCGATGTCGGTGCTTATGGCAGTACGGGGGATTCTCGTGTGTTGCGAACATCACAGATTGGACTGCAAGTTCTCCAGGATTGCGTAACGCTCCCAGCCCCACAACCTTTACCGGGCTCCACAGATCCACTCCCCTTTGTGATGGTATCGGATGAGGCATTTCCTTTATTGCCAAACCTGCTGCGCCCATACCCACGGAGGGGACTGGATACCCGGCGGAGGATTTTTAATTATAGGCTGAGTCGTGCACGCAGATATGTGGAGTGCACCTTTGGAATCCTGACTAGTCAGTGGAGGATTCTACACACAACCATCCAGTTAGAAACAGAAACCGTTGACACTGTGATTAAAGCCTGCTGTGTTCTCCACAACTATGCTCGAGAGTACAGCTCTCAGCAAGTTGAGGAAACACAGCAGGCCGAATTTAATCCAGTGATCAACGTGTCTTCGGGAAGACCAACTAACTCGGGTGTGTTGGTGCGAGAATCCTTCACTGACTACTTCATGAGTCCAGAAGGTGCCGTGCACTGGCAGTACTCCTGTGTCGGTGATGTGCAGCCGGATCAGCAGACACCCATGGGACAAGGTGAATGGCAAATGTGATGCCCCTGTGCCAGCAGCCGGCGCAGCTTGGATCCGGACCCGTGTGATGGCTAGAGGGATCCTCCAGACCTGTTGGTCACGTGGACACTACCGATGAAAAGGGGACGTTTTTGTACGTGATTTGCCGCAGACAGTCTGTGCATGTGATGTGCAGCCAGATCTGCAGACAGCAATGGGACATCTGCTGTACCCTTCATCTGATAGTGTGTTATGTATATACATTTTGCAATATGTATTTGTTTTTTCGCTTAAGGTAATATATGGACAAAATTGCTTGAATACCTTTTTGCCAAAAAATTTTTTTATTAAATTGAATTCCATGAAAAATTCTATGCATTTTTTTTCCTCCCCCAACCAACACATACATGTTTGTCAATTTAATTGTTTTATTTCAACATACAATAAAATTACATTACTGAAAAAGATATTCTTTAATGACAATCAATGACAAAACTGGGTGAGGACCTGAAAAGTTAAAAACATAAAAATCTTGAGTTTTCACCTGAGCTCCGCAGAGCAGCCTGACCTGACATCAAGTTGTGCAATACAATACCAATACAGCAGCTATCACAAGATATCTCATCAGCACCGTGGGCGGGGACTATCGCGCTCTGCATCGCTATCATTGGCTAGCGATGTCGCAGCGTGCAAAGTACCACTTCAGGCCATGCTGGACTCAGCAATTTTAGAATCAAAATTAAAAATTTGAACTTGGGTAAGTGTTCTGGGGAGTGCAAAACTTTTTACAAGCGATACAAGTCCTCCGTTACATAACCAAAAGAATCAGCCTGGGTGGAAGGGGCAGCTGCTTGTGAGTGGGTTTCATAATTTGTGTTACCTACTGCACCAGCTATTTGAGTTTGGGGATGCATATTATATGAATAAGCCATATTTGGTTGTGGAGGGAGGTTTCGAACAGGTCTATTTATTTGGGTGGGTGAAAAAGCATCCAGAATGAGATTAAGAAGGTCACCTACACGTGGATGTGGGGGGGGGGCTTTTCAAAACCGTCAAAAAGGGCGCAGCAAGCCATCATACAGGCTGACTGCGTCTCTTTCGACATGTCAGAAAGCCGGCTGCCAAGACTGGCAGCAAATAAATCACACTTTGAATTTGGTTTAGAAGCAGAATTTTTAAGCAGGGACAAAGTCTCGCAGGTTAGCTCGTCGCACTGCTCAGCAACATTTTTGGCCACTGGAACTCCCTTTGCTTTCTTCCGCCGTAATGTCAGGTTTCGGGCTGACGCCGAAGAAGATGTTGATTGTGGCGGATCAGCATCACTGGCAGCGGATGTAAAGCTGAAAACACCGGGGTCAGTCCCTGTGCCAGCAGCAGGGATGCAGGGCCGTTTAGCGGCAGAAGCTGATGATGTATCCGCAGCCTCGGAGAAAGTTGTTTCTTCCACTTCGGTTGA
>NW_027441975.1:300000-415000 GCF_048569485.1 Anomaloglossus baeobatrachus | reverse complement strand
ATATAGATAGATAGATAGAGGGATGGATATGGATAGATAGAGGGATGGATATGGATAGATAGATAAATAGATACAGATGGATTACAGCTTTATTATTTGTGATGTATGTGTTTTCCCCCCCCACAGTATTTGGGACAGAGCAGTGACACTGTGGGACCTGGGATCTGAGATCTCACAGGGTCACTGCTATTACCGCTGAAGAGGTCGTGTGAGGACACACAACCTCCCGCGAGCGGTAATGAGAGCAGCGTGGGAAATGCCCTGGAGTGACCCGTGCAGTCTCCTACATGGAGCTGCATTGATCATTCTGCCTCAGACGTCGCTGGATGCAAGCGTCGCCGGACCTCCGGTTTTGGATTATTTCGGACCTGGATGTTTGGGGGGGCACTGTTAATAAAGGGGTCAAAGAGGGGGCTGTATTTTATTTAAAATAAAAAGCTTCTCGGTGTGTGTGTTTTTTTTAACTATCACTGCACGATTAGTAATGGCGTGTCATAGACGCTGCCATTACTAATTGTGGACTTAGCGGCAGCTATGGGCTGCCGTTAACTCCTTCATTACCCCGTTGTAACAGCAACCGGGAAGGGCCGGTGACACGCCGGGACTTTGGCATCTGATCGATGCCACGGTCTCGGGGCAGCGCTGGCTGATATTCACGGCTGCGGGAGGAGGGGGGAAAAAGCCATAGCCCTAGTCCTCCCCAGCCTGTGAATACCAGCCACCCGCTGTGTGTTTACTTTGGTCGGGCGGGAAAAAAAACAGCGGAGCACACGTTTTTTTTTTTTTCTTTAATAAGTGTCAGTGTGTGTTTGGGTGCATATACTTACCAATTCGATTAATCTTCTTACATCTAGCGTCATTCTGTTGTACCACGCCATTTTCAATAGAAAATGTCGGCACTTCCTCATCCGGTCTGACATCACTTCCCTGCAATCCGCACGAAAGGAAGGAACATTCCCGCAGGTAATTCGCAGCTATTCCGGGGGTATACCGCACATCATTGCTACCTGCGGAATACCCCCGGAATACCCCCGGTACCTGCGGAAATTAATGGACATGCACATTTTCTCAAGAAAGTTTCTCGAGAAAATTTTCTCAAGAAATTTTCTTGAGAAAAATCCGCACAGTGCGCACAGCTATTTTTTTTTCTCATAGAATTTCATGGGAAATGTCTGCACAAAGATTGCAGACATTTCTCAAGAAATTTCCGGGGCAAATCCGCGGGTAAATCCGCAGGTAAAAAGCTCTAGTGCGCACATAGCCTAAAACATGTTTGTTATTTGCATTGAACCATGCCTGAAGAGTATTTGTGCGCCGGACAACACCTGCACCACCACACTCTGCCCCAGTACAACAGCTCCTGTCCCCAAAGTGACGGTGGAACCAGGGGTAAGCCTGTCAGCAAGGGCCACGACTACAAGGCCGGAGGCACCCCTGGCACCCCGTTACATGTACGAGGTGTACAGTGCGGAGCCGTGTGTGTACGAGGTGTACGGAGCGGAGCCGTGTGTGTACGAGGTGTACAGTGCGGAGCCGTGTGTGTACGAGGTGTACAGTGCGGAGCCGTGTGTGTACGAGGTGTACGGAGCAGAGCCGTGTGTGTACGAGGTGTACGGAGCAGAGCCGTGTGTGTACGAGGTGTACGGAGCAGAGCCGTGTGTGTACGAGGTGTACGGAGCAGAGCCGTGTGTGTACGAAGTGTACGGAGCGTAGCCGCGTGTGTACGAGGTGTACGGAGCAGAGCCGTGTGTGTACGAAGTGTACGGAGCGTAGCCGCGTGTGTACGAGGTGTACGGAGCAGAGCCGTGTGTGTACGAGGTGTACGGAGCGGAGCCGTGTGTGTACGAGGTGCACGGAGCAGAGCCGTGTGTGTACGAGGTGTACGGAGCAGAGCCGTGTGTGTACGAGGTGTACGGAGCAGAGCCGTGTGTGTACGAGGTGTACGGAGCAGAGCCGTGTGTGTACGAAGTGTACGGAGCGTAGCCGCGTGTGTACGAGGTGTACGGAGCAGAGCCGTGTGTGTACGAAGTGTACGGAGCGTAGCCGCGTGTGTACGAGGTGTACGGAGCAGAGCCGTGTGTGTACGAGGTGTACGGAGCGGAGCCGTGTGTGTACGAGGTGCACGGAGCAGAGCCGTGTGTGTACGAGGTGTACGGAGCAGAGCCGTGTGTGTACGAGGTGTATGGAGCAGAGCCGTGTGTGTACGAGGTGTACGGAGCGGAGCCGTGTGTGTACGGAGCGGAGCCGTGTGTGTACGAGGTGCACGGAGCAGAGCCGTGTGTGTACGAGGTTTACGGAGCGGAGCCGTGTGTGTACGAGGTTTACGGAGCGGAGCCGTGTGTGTATGAGGTGTACGGAGCGGAGCCGTGTGTGTATGAGGTGTACGGAGCGGAGCCGTGTGTGTACGAGGTGAGCGGAGCCGTGTGTGTACGAGGTGTACGGAGCTGAGCCGTGTGTGTGCGAGGTGTACGGAGCTGAGCCGTGTGTGTACGAGGTGTACGGAGCAGAGCCGTGTGTGTACGGAGCGGAGCCGTGTGTGTACGAGGTGCACGGAGCAGAGCCGTGTGTGTACGAGGTGTACAGAGCGGAGCCGTGTGTGTACGGAGCGGAGCCGTGTGTGTACGAGGTGCACGGAGCAGAGCCGTGTGTGTACGAGGTGTACGGAGCAGAGCCGTGTGTGTACGAGGTGTACGGAGCAGAGCCGTGTGTGTACGAGGTGTACGGAGCGGAGCCGTGTGTGTACGGAGCGGAGCCGTGTGTGTACGAAGTGCACGGAGCAGAGCCGTGTGTGTACGAGGTTTACGGAGCGGAGCCGTGTGTGTACGAGGTGTACGGAGCGGAGCCGTGTGTGTACGAGGTGTACGGAGCGGAGCCGTGTGTGTACGGAGCGGAGCCGTGTGTGTACGAGGTGCACGGAGCAGAGCCGTGTGTGTACGAGGTGTACGGAGCAGAGCCGTGTGTGTACGAGGTGTACGGAGCAGAGCCGTGTGTGTATGAGGTGTACGGAGCGGAGCCGTGTGTGTACGAGGTGTACAGTGCGGAGCCGTGTGTGTACGAGGTGTACAGTGCGGAGCCGTGTGTGTACGAGGTGTACGGAGCAGAGCCGTGTGTGTACGAGGTGTACGGAGCAGAGCCGTGTGTGTACGAGGTGTACGGAGCAGAGCCGTGTGTGTACGAGGTGTACGGAGCAGAGCCGTGTGTGTACGAAGTGTACGGAGCGTAGCCGCGTGTGTACGAGGTGTACGGAGCAGAGCCGTGTGTGTACGAGGTGTACGGAGCGGAGCCGTGTGTGTACGAGGTGCACGGAGCAGAGCCGTGTGTGTACGAGGTGTACGGAGCAGAGCCGTGTGTGTACGAGGTGTATGGAGCAGAGCCGTGTGTGTACGAGGTGTACGGAGCGGAGCCGTGTGTGTACGGAGCGGAGCCGTGTGTGTACGAGGTGCACGGAGCAGAGCCGTGTGTGTACGAGGTTTACGGAGCGGAGCCGTGTGTGTACGAGGTTTACGGAGCGGAGCCGTGTGTGTATGAGGTGTACGGAGCGGAGCCGTGTGTGTATGAGGTGTACGGAGCGGAGCCGTGTGTGTACGAGGTGAGCGGAGCCGTGTGTGTACGAGGTGTACGGAGCTGAGCCGTGTGTGTGCGAGGTGTACGGAGCTGAGCCGTGTGTGTACGAGGTGTACGGAGCAGAGCCGTGTGTGTACGAGGTGTACGGAGCGGAGCCGTGTGTGTACGGAGCGGAGCCGTGTGTGTACGAGGTGCACGGAGCAGAGCCGTGTGTGTACGAGGTGTACAGAGCGGAGCCGTGTGTGTACGGAGCGGAGCCGTGTGTGTACGAGGTGCACGGAGCAGAGCCGTGTGTGTACGAGGTGTACGGAGCAGAGCCGTGTGTGTACGAGGTGTACGGAGCAGAGCCGTGTGTGTACGAGGTGTACGGAGCGGAGCCGTGTGTGTACGGAGCGGAGCCGTGTGTGTACGAAGTGCACGGAGCAGAGCCGTGTGTGTACGAGGTTTACGGAGCGGAGCCGTGTGTGTACGAGGTGTACGGAGCGGAGCCGTGTGTGTACGAGGTGTACGGAGCGGAGCCGTGTGTGTACGGAGCGGAGCCGTGTGTGTACGAGGTGCACGGAGCAGAGCCGTGTGTGTACGAGGTGTACGGAGCAGAGCCGTGTGTGTACGAGGTGTACGGAGCAGAGCCGTGTGTGTACGAGGTGTACGGAGCGGAGCCGTGTGTGTACGGAGCGGAGCCGTGTGTGTACGAGGTGCACGGAGCAGAGCCGTGTGTGTACGAGGTGTACGGAGCAGAGCCGTGTGTGTACGAGGTGTATGGAGCAGAGCCGTGTGTGTACGAGGTGTACGGAGCGGAGCTGTGTGTGTACGGAGCGGAGCCGTGTGTGTACGAGGTGCACGGAGCAGAGCCGTGTGTGTACGAGGTTTACGGAGCGGAGCCGTGTGTGTACGAGGTTTACGGAGCGGAGCCGTGTGTGTATGAGGTGTACGGAGCGGAGCCGTGTGTCTATGAGGTGTACGGAGCGGAGTCGTGTGTGTACGAGGTGTACGGAGCGGAGCCGTGTGTGTACGAGGTGTACGGAGCAGAGCCGTGTGTGTACGAGGTGTACGGAGCAGAGCCGTGTGTGTACGAGGTGTACGGAGCGGAGCCGTGTGTGTACGAGGTGTACGGAGCAGAGCCGTGTGTGTACGAGGTGTACGGAGCAGAGCCGTGTGTGTACGAGGTGTACGGAGCGGAGCCGTGTGTGTACGGAGCGGAGCCGTGTGTGTACGAGGTGCACGGAGCAGAGCCGTGTGTGTACGAGGTGTACGGAGCAGAGCCGTGTGTGTACGAGGTGTACGGAGCAGAGCCGTGTGTGTACGAGGTGTACGGAGCGGAGCCGTGTGTGTACGGAGCGGAGCCGTGTGTGTACGAGGTGTATGGAGCAGAGCCGTGTGTGTACGAGGTGTACGGAGCGGAGCTGTGTGTGTACGGAGCGGAGCCGTGTGTGTACGAGGTGCACGGAGCAGAGCCGTGTGTGTACGAGGTTTACGGAGCGGAGCCGTGTGTGTACGATGTTTACGGAGCGGAGCCGTGTGTGTACGAGGTTTACGGAGCGGAGCCGTGTGTGTACAAGGTGTACGGAGCGGAGCCGTGTGTGTACGAGGTGAGCGGAGCCGTGTGTGTACGAGGTGTACGGAGCTGAGCCGTGTGTGTACGAGGTGTACGGAGCAGAGCCGTGTGTGTACGAGGTGTACGGAGCGGAGCCGTGTGTGTACGGAGCGGAGCCGTGTGTGTACGAGGTGCACGGAGCAGAGCCGTGTGTGTACGAGGTGTACAGAGCGGAGCCGTGTGTGTACGGAGCGGAGCCGTGTGTGTACAAGGTGTACGGAGCGGAGCCGTGTGTGTACGAGGTGTACGGAGCAGAGCCGTGTGTGTACGAGGTGTACGGAGCAGAGTCGTGTGTGTACGAGGTGTACGGAGCAGAGCCGTGTGTGTACGAGGTGTACGGAGCAGAGCCGTGTGTGTACGAGGTGTACGGAGCGGAGCCATGTGTGTACGGAGCGGAGCCGTGTGTGTACGAGGTGCACGGAGCAGAGCCGTGTGTGTACGAGGTGTACAGAGCGGAGCCGTGTGTGTACGAGGTGCACGGAGCAGAGCCGTGTGTGTACGAGGTGTACGGAGCAGAGCCGTGTGTGTACGAGGTGTATGGAGCAGAGCCGTGTGTGTACGAGGTGTACGGAGCGGAGCCGTGTGTGTACGGAGCGGAGCCGTGTGTGTACGAGGTGCACGGAGCAGAGCCGTGTGTGTACGAGGTGTACGGAGCGGAGCCGTGTGTGTACGAGGTTTACGGAGCGGAGCCGTGTGTGTATGAGGTGTACGGAGCGGAGCCGTGTGTGTATGAGGTGTACGGAGCGGAGCCGTGTGTGTACGAGGTGTACGGAGCGGAGCCGTGTGTGTACGAGGTGAGCGGAGCCATGTGTGTACGAGGTGTACGGAGCTGAGCCGTGTGTGTACGAGGTGTACGGAGCGGAGCCGTGTGTGTATGAGGTGTACGGAGCGGAGCCGTGTGTGTATGAGGTGTACGGAGCTGAGCCGTGTGTTTACGAGGTGTACGGAGCTGAGCCGTGTGTGTACGAGGTGTACGGAGCAGAGCCGTGTGTGTACGAGGTGTACGGAGCGGAGCCGTGTGTGTACGGAGCAGAGCCGTGTGTGTACGAGGTGCACGGAGCAGAGCCGTGTGTGTACGAGGTGTACAGAGCGGAGCCGTGTGTGTACGGAGCGGAGCCGTGTGTGTACGAGGTGCACGGAGCAGAGCCGTGTGTGTACGAGGTGTACGGAGCAGAGCCGTGTGTGTACGAGGTGTACGGAGCAGAGCCGTGTGTGTACGAGGTGTACGGAGCGGAGCCGTGTGTGTACGGAGCGGAGCCGTGTGTGTACGAGGTGCACGGAGCAGAGCCGTGTGTGTACGAGGTTTACGGAGCGGAGCCGTGTGTGTACGAGGTGTACGGAGCGGAGCCGTGTGTGTACGAGGTGAGCGGAGCCGTGTGTGTACGAGGTGTACGGAGCTGAGCCGTGTGTGTACGAGGTGTACGGAGCTGAGCCGTGTGTTTACGAGGTGTACGGAGCTGAGCCGTGTGTGTACGAGGTGTACGGAGCAGAGCCGTGTGTGTACGAGGTGTACGGAGAAGAGCCATGTGTGTACGAGGTGTACGGAGCAGAGCCGTGTGTGTACGAGGTGTACGGAGCTGAGCCGTGTGTTTACGAGGTGTACGGAGCTGAGCCGTGTGTGTACGAGGTGTACGGAGCGGAGCCGTGTGTGTACAAGGTGTACGGAGCGGAGCCGTGTGTGTACGAGGTGTACGGAGCTGAGCAGTGTGTGTATGAGGTGTACGGAGTGGAGCCGCGTGTGTACGAGGTGTACGGAGTGGAGCCGCGTGTGTACGAGGTGTACGGAGCGGAGCCGCGTGTGTACGAGGTGTACGGACCGAAGCTTCATGTATATTATTGTGTTCCCCCCTTGCCACATCTGGGTTAGGCCTTGCAGCCCCATTTTTCTGCCCTGAGCTCAGTCCCGGGGGTCCGGCGCTCTCTGGTTTCTCTGCCCTGAGCTCAGTCCCGGGGGTCCGGCGCTCTCTGGTTTCTCTGCCCTGAGCTCTGTCCCGGGGGTCCGGCGCTCTCTGGTTTCTCTGCCCTGAGCTCAGTCCCGGGGTCCGGTGCTCTCTGGTTTCTCTGTCCTGAGCTCAGTCCGGGGGTCCGGTGCTCTCTGGTCTCTCTGTCCTGAGCTCAGTCCTAGGGGTCCGGCGCTCTCTGGTTTCTCTGCCCTGAGCTCAGTCCCGGGGTCTGGTGCTCTCTGGTTTCTCTGTCCTGAGCTCAGTCCCAGGGTCCGGCGCTCTCTGGTTTCTCTGCTCTAAGCTCAGTCCCGGGGGTCTGGCGCTCTCTGGTTTCTCTGCCCTAAGCTCAGTCCCGGGGTCCGGCGCTTTCTGGTTTCTCTGCCCTGAGCTCAGTCCCGGGATCCAGCACTCTCTGTTTTCTTTGCCCTGAGCTGAGTCCCGGGGGTCCGGTGCTCTCTGGCTTCTCTGCCCTGAGCTCAGTCCCGGGGTCCGGCGCTCTCTGGTCTCTCTGCCCTGAGCTCAGTCCCGGGGTCCGGCGCTTTCTGGTTTCTCTGCCCTCAGCTAAGTCCCGGGGGTCCGGCGCTCTCTGGTTTCTCTGCCCTGACCTCAGTCCCGGGGGTCCGGCGCTCTCTGGTCTCTCTGCCCTGAGCTGAGTCCCTGGGGTCCGGTGCTCTCTGGTTTCTCTGCCCTGAGCTCAGTCCCAGGGGTCCGGTGCTCTCTGGTTTCTCTGCCCTGACCTCAGTCCCGGGGGTCCGGCGCTCTCTGGTCTCTCTGCCCAGAGCTGAGTCCCGGGGGTCCGGTGCTCTCTGGTTTCTCTGCCCTGAGCTCAGTCCCGGGGGTCCGGCACTCTCTGGTTTCTCTGCCCTGAGCTCAGTCCCGGGGGTCTGGTGCTCTCTGGTTTCTCTGCCCTGAGCTCAGTCCCGGGGGTCCGGTGCTCTCTGGTTTCTCTGCCCTGAGCTCAGTCCCGGGGGTCCGGCGCTCTCTGGTTTCTCTGCCCTGAGCTCAGTCCCGGGGTCCGGCGCTCTCTGGTTTCTCTGCCCTGAGCTCAGTCCCGGGGGTCCGGTGCTCTCTGGTTTCTCTGTCCTGAGCTCAGTCCGGGGGTCCGGTGCTCTCTGGTCTCTCTGTCCTGAGCTCAGTCCTAGGGGTCCGGCGCTCTCTGGTTTCTCTGCCCTGAGCTCAGTCCCGGGGTCTGGTGCTCTCTGGTTTCTCTGGCCTGAGCTCAGTCCCGGGGTCCGGCGCTTTCTGGTTTCTCTGCCCTGAGCTCAGTCCCGGGGGTCCGGTGCTCTCTGGTTTCTCTGCCCTGAGCTCAGTACTAGGGGTCCGGCGCTCTCTGGTCTCTCTGCCCTAAGCTCAGTCCCGGGGTCCGGAGCTTTCTGGTTTCTCTGCCCTGAGCTCAGTCCCGGGGTCCAGCACTCTCTGTTTTCTTTGCCCTGAGCTGAGTCCCGGGGGTCCGGTGCTCTCTGGCTTCTCTGCCCTGAGCTCAGTCCCGGGGTCCGGCGCTCTCTGGTCTCTCTGCCCTGAGCTCAGTCCCGGGGTCCGGCGCTTTCTGGTTTCTCTGCCCTGAGCTAAGTCCCGGGGGTCCGGCGCTCTCTGGTTTCTCTGCCCTGACCTCAGTCCCGGGGGTCCGGCGCTCTCTGGTCTCTCTGCCCTGAGCTGAGTCCCTGGGGTCCGGTGCTCTCTGGTTTCTCTGCCCTGAGCTCAGTCCCAGGGGTCCGGTGCTCTCTCGTTTCTCTGCCCTGACCTCAGTCCCGGGGGTCCGGCGCTCTCTGGTCTCTCTGCCCAGAGCTGAGTCCCGGGGGTCCGGTGCTCTCTGGTTTCTCTGCCCTGAGCTCAGTCCCGGGGGTCCGGTGCTCTCTGGTTTCTCTGCCCTGACCTCAGTCCCGGGGGTCCGGCGCTCTCTGGTCTCTCTGCCCAGAGCTGAGTCCCGGGGGTCCGGTGCTCTCTGGTTTCTCTGCCCTGAGCTCAGTCCCGGGGGTCCGGCGCTCTCTGGTTTCTCTGCCCTGAGCTCAGTCCCGGGGGTCCGGTGCTCTCTGGTTTCTCTGCCCTGAGCTCAGTCCCGGGGGTCCGGTGCTCTCTGGTTTCTCTGCCCTGAGCTCAGTCCCGGGGGTCCGGCGCTCTCTGGTTTCTCTGTCCTGACCTCAGTCCCGGGGGTCCGGCGCTCTCTGGTTTTTCTGTCCTGAGCTTAGTCCTGGGGGTCCAGCTCTCTCTGGTTTCTCTGCCCTGAGCTCAGTCCCGGGGGTCCGGCGCTCTCTGGTCTCTCTGCCCTGAGCTCAGTCCCGGGGGTCCGGCGCTCTCTGGTTTCTCTGTCCTGACCTCAGTCCCGGGGGTCCGGCGCTCTCTGGTTTTTCTGTCCTGAGCTTAGTCCTGGGGGTCCAGCTCTCTCTGGTTTCCCTGTCCTGAGCTCAGTCCCGGGGGTCCGGCTCTCTCTGGTTTCTCTGTCCTGAGCTCAGTCCTGGGGGTCCATCGCTCTCTTTGTACGTCTTGGTAGCAGGGTCTCCCGGTCTCTTGCTTACACCGACTCTTGGTCACGCTTCCCCCATTATTCGCTCCTCACTTCTGGCACAATTTCCCTGCGCCGTCTTTTCTAGACAGTTTCATGTGTGGAATGTAACGTGGGATTTTTTTCCTGCATTGAAGCCGAATAGACCGGACATGAGATGATTATTACCAGTTACTGGACAACTACTATATGGCGGCACTATTTGTTTCCAAATGTCTTCTTAGGTCGTTATAAGGATTATAAATTTATCACATTTCAAGAATCAATCTTGACATTAGACAGCAGTCGGTCAGGGGTCTCCACAGGGGTAGGAATTACAACAGATATCACCAATTCATACCAATCTGAATCGCACAGGTATTTTAGACTTCCCACTATGACACAAGGAATAGAGTCACAGATTATTAACCGCTCTGCCCGGTCTCTGAGTGACTTAAGCCCACTTTACACGTTGCAATTAGTTGTACAATCGCATTTGCGGTGTGACATGCCCAGGTTGCATACGGGATCTTATGAGATTGCACGTAGGTCGTTCATTTGCTGTCACACGTGCGTTAGTAGTCTATGTTAAATTGATCAATTTTGTGTGCGATCCTTTAGATCATGTGTTCTGTGACGTGTGCATTGGGCACCTTTTTTTTTTTTTTTATTTATTGACTTGCCAAGCGTGTGTAATGTGTAGGGATGCGTTTTTACTATGTCATCTGCCATTCAGCTCTGCTACATGGCCGCTAACAGCAGACGCAGACAGCCATGTAGCAGAGCTGAATGGCAGATGACAGCAGACACAGACAGAGCCGCACTGTCAGAATGAACTCGGGTGAACTTCACCCGACTTCACGGTCATGCTGCAGCTCTGTCTGTGTCGCGCCCTGATTAGCGGTCACCAGTGAAGACTCACCGGTGACCGCTAATCTCCTAAATTACTGAAGTTAGCAGCCCTCTCTCATATTCACCAATCCCCGATCCCCGGCACTGCACGGCGTTCACATTGCTCCGGCGGCTTTTACTGTTTTGAAAAAGCCGGCCGCCCATTAAACAATTTCGTATTCCCTGCTTTCCCCGCCCACCGGCGCCTATGATTGGTTACAGTGAGACACGCCCCCACTCTGAGTGACAGGTGTCACACTGCACCCAATCACAGCAGCCGGTGGGCGTGTCTATACTGTGTAGTGAAATAAATAATTAAATAATTAAAAAAAACGGCGTGCGGTTCCCCCCAATTTTAAAACCAGCCAGATAGAGCCATACGGCTGAAGGCTGGTATTCTCAGGATGGGGAGCTCCACGTTATGGGGAGCCCCCCAGCCTAACAATATCAGCCAACAGCCGCCCAGAATTGCCGCATACATTATATGCGACAGTTCTGGGACTGTACCCGGCTCTTCCCGATTTGCCCTGGTGCGTTGGCAAATCGGGGTAATAAGGAGTTATTGGCAGCCCATAGCTGCCAATAAGTCCTAGATTAATCATGTCAGGCGTCTCCCCGAGATACCTTCCATGATTAATCTGTAAATTACAGTAAATAAACACACACACCCGAAAAAATCCTTTATTAGAAATAAAAACACAAACATATACCCTGGTTCACCACTTTAATCAGCCCCAAAAAGCCCTCCATGTCCGGCGTAATCCAGAATGCTCCAGCGTCGCTTCCAGCGCTGCTGCATGGAGGTGACCGGAGCTGCAGCACACACCGCCGCTCCGGTCACCTCAACGCAGCTAATGAACACAGCCGCGCGATCAGCTGAGCTGTCACTGAGGTTACCCGCTGTCACTGGATCCAGCGGTGGATGCAGCGGTGGCCGCGGGTAACCTCAGTGACAGCTCAGCTGATCGCGCTACTCACCGCCGCTCCTATCACCTCCACGCAGCAACTGAGGTGAGTAGCGCGATCAGCTGAGCTGTCACTGAGGTTACCCGCGGCCACCGCTGGATCCAGTGACAGCAGCTGATCGCGCGGCTGTCTTCATTACCTGCGTGGAGGTGACCGGAGCGGCGGTGTATTCTGCAGCTCCGGTCACCTCCATGCAGCAGCGCTGGAAGCGACGCTGGAGCATCCTGGATTCTGCCGGACATGGAGGGCTTTTTGGGGCTGATTAAAGTGGTGAACCAGGGTATATGTTTGTGTTTTTTATTTCTAATAAAGGATTTTTTCGGGTGTGTGTGTGTTTATTTACTGTAATTTACAGATTAATCATGGAGGGTGTCTCATAGACGCCTGACATGATTAATCTAGGACTTATTGGCAGCTATGGGCTGCCAATAACTCCTTATTACCCCGATTTGCCAACGCACCAGGGCAAATCGGGAAGAGCCGGGTACAGTCCCAGAACTGTCGCATCTAATGTATGCGGCAATTCTGGGCGGCTGTTGGCTGATATTGTTAGGCTGGGGGGCTCCCCATAACGTGGAGCTCCCCATCCTGAGAATACCAGCCTTCAGCCGTATGGCTTTATCTGGCTGGTTTTAAAATTGGGGGGAACCGCACGCCGTTTTTTTTCATTATTTAATTATTTATTTCACTACACAGTATTGACACGCCCACCGGCTGCTGTGATTGGGTGCAGTGTGACACCTGTCACTCAGAGTGTTGGCGTGTCTCACTGTAACCAATCATAGGCGCCGGTGGGCGGGGAAAGCAGGGAATACGAGATTGTTTAATGGGCGGCCGGCTTTTTCAAAACAGTAAAAGCCGCCGTAGCAGTGTGAACGCCGTGCAGCGCCGGGGATCGGTGAGTATATGAGAGAGGGGGATAGACTGACATGGACAGAGAGTGAGGGACAGAGATAGTGACCGACTGACAGAGATTAGTGAATGACAGACATTGTGAGGAGCTTCAGAACGCAGCTTTTCAGCTGCGCTCTGAAGCGGACCTTTTTTAAGCTGCGGTGGAGAGCGCACACAGCATCAGACACCAAAATCGTATGAGGGATGTCACACGTTACAATTCACTAGGTTCGTGCAACAAAACGCTCAATTCTAGAGAATGATACGATGTGTTTGCGATCAACGGTTTTGCGTTCAATCCTGATCGCACGTAGATGTCACACGCAGATACCTCACAAACGATGCCGGATGTGCGTCACTTACAACTTGACCCCAACGACAGATTGTGAGATATATTGAAGCATGTGTAGCGGGCTTTAGAGCCTGCAAACTTCAAACAAGAGCAGGATTTATTAACAGATGCATAAATCTTACAAACCAACAAGTTATGTTGCTCAGTTAAATTTTAATAAATTTTCACCATAAAAGTGTGGGTCAATTATTATTCAAACCCTAGGTTTAATATTTTGTGGAATAACCCTTGTTTGCAATTACAGCTAATAATCGTCTTTTATAAGACCTGATCAGGCCGGCACAGGTCTCTGGAGTTATCTTGCCCACTCCTCCATGCAGATCTTCTCCAAGTTATCTTGGTTCTTTGGGTGTCTCATGTGGACTTTAATCTTGAGCTCCTTCCACAAGTTTTCAAATGGGTTAAGGTCAGCAGACTGACTAGGCCACTGCAACACCTTTATTTTTTCCCTCTTGAACCAGGCCTTGTTTTCTTGGCTGTGTGCTTTGGGTCGTTGTCTTGTTGGAAGATGAAATGACGACCCATCTTAAGATCCTTGATGGAGGAGCGGAGGTTCTTGGCCAAAAGCTCCAGGTAGGCCGTGCTATCCATCTTCCCATTGATGCGGACCAGATGGCCAGGCCCCTTGGCTGAGAAACAGCCCCACAGCATGATGCTGCCACCACCATGCTTGACTGTAGGGATGGTATTCTTGGGGTCGTATGTAGTGCCATCCAGTCTCCAAACGTCACGTGTGTGGTTGGCACCAAAGATTTCGATCTTGGTCTCATCAGACCAGAGAACCTTGAACCAGTCTGTCTCAGAGTCCTCCAAGTGATCATGAGCAAACTATAGACGAGCCTTGACATGACTCTTTGAAAGTAAAGGTACCTTACGGGCTCGTCTGGAACGGAGACCATTGCGGTGGAGTACGTTACTTATGGTATTGACTGAAACCAATGTCCCCACTGCCATGAGATCTTCCCGGAGCTCCTTCATTGTTGTCCTTGGGTTAGCCTTGACTCTTCGGACAAGCCTGGCCTCGGCACGGGTGGAAACTTTCAAAGGCTGTCCAGGCCATGGAAGGCTAACAGTAGTTCCATAAGCCTTCCACTTCCGGATGATGCTCCCAACAGTGGAGACATGTAGGCCCAACTCCTTGGAAAGGGTTTTGTACCCCTTGCCAGCTTTGTGACCCTCCACGATCTTGTTTCTGAATGCTCCTTTGTCTTTCCCATGTTGACCAAGTATGAGTGCTGTTCACAAGTTTGGGGAGGGCCTTAATTAGTCAGAAAAGGCTGGAAAAAAAGAGATAATTAATCCAAACATGTGAAGCTCATTGTTCTTTGTGCCTGAAATACTTCTTAATACTTTAGGGGAACCAAACAGAATTCTGGTGGTTTGAGGGGTTGAATAATAAATGACTCTCTGAATAAACTTTTGACAATTTAAAAAAAAAAATTAAAAAAAGAAATAACATTCTTTTTTGCTGCAGTGCATTTCACACTTCCAGGCTGATCTACAGTCCAAATGTCACAATGCCAAGTTAATTCCGAATGTGTAAACCTGCTAAATCTTCAGGGGGTTGAATACTACTTGTAGGCACTGTAGGACTATGGGGGCTACATTATAATATATGGAGGACTATGGAGGCTACTTTATACATAGAGGACTATGGAGGTGTGTTATAAAACATTGAGGACTGTGGTGCAGTATAATATATGGAGAAATATGGGGTGAATTATAATACATGGAGAACTATGTGAAATTCATTATAATACATGGAGGACTATGGAGGTGCATTCCAATATATGAAGGGTTATGTGGGACCCTTTATACTATATGGAAGGCTATGTGGGGACCATTATTGTATTTGGAGAACTATATACGAGGGAGGATAAAGATACAAGTATGGGATGGGAATGTTTTGTGCTGAGGTAAAAAAGGCTCTTACCCTCAGCACCCAGCTTTCCCATGCTCTAATGTACATCTCTCAGCATCCAGCTTTCCCATGCTCTGATATGGGAAAACTGGGTGCTGAGGGAATGATGTATAGCAGAGCATGGGAAAGCTGGGTGCCGAGGACCAGATGGATATCTGAACATGGCAAAGCTTTGTGCTGATAAAGGGATTTCAGATCATGGGAAACCTGGGTGCTGAGGGTAAAAGCCGCTTTACACGCTACATCGCTAAAGCGATGTCGTTGGGGTCACGGAATTTGTGACGGACATCCGGCCGCATTAGCGATGTCATTGCGTGTGAAACCTATGAGCGATTTTGAATCGTCGCAAAAACGTTCAAAATCGCTAATCGGTGACATGCCCCCCTATTCCCAATTATCGTTGCTGCTGCAGGTACGATGTTGTTCGTCATTCCTGAAGCAGCACACATCGCTATGTGTGACACCGCAGGAACGAGGAACCTCACCTTACCTGCGGCCGCCGGCAATGAGGAAGGAAGGAGGTGGGCGGGATGTTACATCCTGCCCATTTCCGCCCCTCCACTTCTATTGGGCGGCCACTTAGTGACGTCGCTGTGACGCCGCACGAACCGCCCCCTTGGAAAGGAGGCGGTTCGCCGGTCACAGCGACGTCACTAGGCATGTAAGTAGTGTGACGGGTCCACGCGATTTTGTGCGCCACGGGCAGCGATTTGTCCGTGTCGCACAAACGATGGGGGCGGTACGCACGCTAGTGATCTTGCTAGCGAGATCGCAGCTTGTAAAGCGGCCTTTAGAGCCAAGTGTCAGCATCATTATCCTGTACTCCGAGTGTCAGTGTCACTATCCCGTACCCTAAGGGGTACTTTGCAAGCTGCGACATCGCTAGCCGATGCTAGCAATGCCGAGCGCGATAGCCCCCGCCCCCGTCGCACATGCGATATGTAGTGTGAGCTGCCATAGCGAACATTATCATTACGGCAGCTGGACACGCACTTACCTGGTTGGTGACGTCGCTGTGACTGCCGAACAATCCCTCCTTCAAGGGGGAGGTGCGTTCAGCGTCACAGCGACGTCACAAAGCGGCTGGCCAATAGCAGCGGAGAGTCGGAGATGAGCGGGATGTAAACATCCCGCCCTCCTTCTCCCTTCCGCCTTGCCAGTGGACGCCAGGCGCAGGTAAGGAGATGTTTGTCGCTCCTGCGGCTTCACACACACAGCGATGTGTGGAGCTGCAGGAACGACAAACAACATCGTACCTGCGGACGCACCAACATAATGAAAATGAACGATGTGACACAGATCACCAACGATTTTTGACTGTTTCACACTCGTTCATCTTCTCTCCTAGGCTTTACACGTTGCGACATCGTTACCGGCGCCGGATGTGAGTCACTTTCGATTTGACCCCGACGATATCGCAGGTGCAATATCGCAACGTGCAAAGTACCCATAAGTGTCGGTGTACGTGGAGGGGGGGGCCCCGGTCCAAATTTTGCACCATGGCACATCAAACTCTAGTTACGCCACTGCAACACTTGTAAACCGCTCCTGGTGCCTGATATCATTATCTAGTGTCCTCACTCCGTGGTCTTCACTTACAATGTGAACTGTTTTGTCACCATTACCTTAGTGAATAGCCCCTTCACCCCCAGGCAATCTTCCATTTTTCATTTACATTTTTTCCTCTCCTTCTTCCAAGAGCCATAACTTTTTTATTTTTCCGTCAATCTTGCCATATGAGGTCTTGTGTTTTACAGGACGAGTTGTAGTTTTGAATGAAATCGTTATTTTTACCATATAGTGCACTGAAAAATGGTGGGAAAAATCCAAGTGCGGTGAAATTGCAGAAAAAAAGTGTAGTTGCGCTATTGGTTTTGGAGTCTTTTTTCTCAGTGTTCACTATATGGTAAAACTGACATGTTGGTGTGAAGCCTCAGGTCGGTACGAGTTTGTAGATACCAAACATAGGCTCTGTGCACACGTTGCTTTTTTCATGCTTTTTTCATGCTTTTTTCCTTTCAGATTTTAATCAATACTGCAAGGAAAAAGCTTCCCAGCAAAGACTATGAGCCTCCTGAAGTGCTGTGCACACGGGGCTTTTTTCAGCAGCTTCTTTCTGCCAAGACATGCTTTTTCTGCAGAAAAAAAATCTGCTACATGTACACACAGTCTTACTTTTATCTAAGGGGTTAAAAAATTCAGAAGTTGTGCCTTTGTCACCATTTTCCGAGCCCCGTTGCGTTCTCATTTTTTGGGATCTGGGTCTGTGATGGCTTTTTTTGCGTCTTGAGCTGGCGTTTTTAATTAAATCATTTTTGTGCACATGCTATGTTTTGATCGCCTGTTTGTGGAAATAAAACCCCCCTCACAATTTTTGGTGTTTGGAATTTTTTTTCTCGCCACGCCGTGTACTAATCATATTAACTAGTTTTATAGTTTGATTGATCAGGCATTTCTGAACGTAGCGATACCAAATATTTGAGCAAAAAACTCCATAACACCATACAAATTTGGATGTGGGCATGGATTCTGCTAAATCCCCACATACAGCACAAACTCAGAACCATGGTATTAAGAGAAAAGAGAACAAGAGTTTTATAGTGCTAAAATTGTTCAAAAAAAATTATTATGAAGAAGGTGAACATCCATTTAGTCTAAAAACATATTAAAACACCAGGACAATGCCCCGAGATAGATAGACAGCACTTAAAGATTAGAGGCACCTGTCCCCTGATGAAGATTGAAAACCGATGTATCGAAACGTGCGTTGGGCGTTTCGAGGTTCCATTTCCTGTGACCTGTTACCGAATTCAGCTTTACCACCGCCACTTTTGCATGCCCTACTCCAGTATTACATCTCTGTATGCTTTAAGCTTTTTGAGTGGATCTGACTTCATGTTGTACCTAGTTATAGTCCACTATGGAGATACTATATTCTGATATTATGATGATTGTGCCATCTGTACAATCATAAAATGTAATTAGTTTCATGAGTCCCTAAGTGGTGTCTATCTATCTCGGGGCATGGTCCTGGTGTTTTAATATGTTTTTAGACTAAATGGATGTTCACCTTCTTTATAAGAACATTTTTTGTACAATTTCTTCTATAGAAACTCTTGTTCTCTTTTTTCTTGATACCAAATATGCGTAGTTTTTTTTATTTTTATTAACGGTTATATTTTCAGGAGGGTCATTTGAATTTTTAGCTTTTTTGTTATTTTTTTTCTTCCTATTATTTTTTAAAAACTTTTTATTAACATTTTTTATTTATTTTCCTAGTCCCCTAGGGGACGTTATCACTGCATAGTCCGATTTCCTAAGCATTTCAGAAATGCTGCTTCCTGTGAGTGCTGGCGATCTGTCGGCTCTCCCAGGAAGTTTACCATGGCAGTTTCAGGGGTCATCAGCTGACCCCGCGCTACCATGGAAACACATTGGCGCACCGTGATCATGTCACGGGACAGCCGATGGTGGTGGGAAATGGCACAATCCCCACTGCGGCCATTTAAGTCGTGCTGTCAGTGTTTTACAGCGCTATCTAAAAGGGTTAACAGGTGCGGGTGGATCTCCGATACACCTGAGCCTGATACCCACACCTGATACCCAAACATATGCAGAGGTTTCCTCGGGCTCACCACCAGAGCCCGCAGTAACTGGAGATAGGCGACCAAAGACGTACCGGTACGCCCTTGGGCGTAAAGGGGTTAAAAAACAAAAGCAATTTATATTTCATTATATATAGAAAATAAAAGTTGTAAATTTATTTACACACAACACTGCTGCATGGACAGTATATGCACGCTCAGTTCTGCTACATAAGCACATTTACATACAGCTCTACTAAATACAATGGAGATCAAAATTAGAGAACAATGTCTGATGACTCGCTTTTTTCAGAAACAATGTAATAACTTTGTCACCAAGGATGTTCCAGAGCTTTTCTATTGGGTTTAGATCAGGACACTGGGCAAGTATTTCATTGTTTCAATGTTTTCTGTTTCAAGGAACTGCTTTACCCAATTTGTTGTATGACAGGGGGCATTGTCCTGCATGAAAACTGCTGGATGATTGAGGGATGAACGCAAGGAAGGAACCACGTGTTGTTGAAGAAGGTTCTGATACACACTTACATTCACTCTTCCATGTAGCTGTATGAGAGGTCCAAATCCTGCTGCAGAAAACATTCCTCAAACCATGACACGTCCTCCACCACCATTCACTGACTTCTTAACACACTTTGGGTTTAGTCTTTCTCCAGTTCGTTGACGAACATAATGTTTCCCATCGGACCCAAATAAATTAAATTTGCTTTCATCGCTATCTATGGAGCACTTCTTCTCTGTCCACACAACATGCTCCTCACAAAAGGTGAGTTCAGCCTTTTGATTCTTTCTGCTAATGAGAGGTTTGGTCACTGCAGAGTGGGCTTTCAATCCAAATGCTCTTAAACATCGTGACATTGTATGACGAGACAGATCCTTACCCTGTTTGGTGCTGAACTGGCGAGCAATTCTAGCTGCAGTGCTGAAACAATTACCCATGGATATTCTCCACATTATCCTGTCCTCTCTTGCGAGAGCGACCAGTCTTCTTTGGGGAATTGAAAGAGTTCGTGATGTTGTAAAGATGCAATATTCTCCAAATCACAGACTTGCAACAACCAAATTCTCTTGCTAGGGCTGTTAGGGTTACCCCTTAGGCCTTCATATGGATAACCTGCTGCCGGTGTGTTTCAATCACTTTGTAATGGCAGACCATTTCTGCAAAGTCAGTGCAAACTGAAAAGTTAGGCTGCCAACAGGGTTTGTCAGATAATTAAGGAAATTAGCACTAGGTGCCAGATTAACACCAATAACTTGCAGGTATCTGAAAGTGTTCTGTAATTTTGATCAGTGTTTATTTACATTTATTTCATTTACATTTTTATGTGCTTTTGAAAAAAAACAATTTATGAAATAAGTTTAAAATACTGTGAATTTCCTCATATTAGCATATAATCACGTAGTACTACACAGTGATCGCAACTTTTAGAAAATTGTGATCTTCACTGTATATACAGTTATATACACACACACACACACTGTGTACACATCACCCCATTTTACAGTCCCTTACAGGGTATGTGATTGATCCTATGACTGAAATGTTTTTGTTAGAAGTGCATCTTATAGTCCAAAAAATATGGTAAGTTCCAAAGTAATTTCCCTTCCTCATTTAATTATACGACTGTCTGTTATGTGATTTTTGGACAATCTGTCAATAAAATATTTATTTTGTCCCTGTGCAAGTTATTATTGATGGTCAAGAAAATATGAGTTTCCTTGTTTTCATTTTTCCCATTCTAGGTATGATAATGGATACTCCCTGTGTGGGATTTTTGATGTTTAAGAAAGTTCCACTTGTGTTTAAAACATTCTGAACATGAAAAAGGCTTCTCCCCTGTGTGAGTTATTTGGTGTCTAATAAGATGCAATTTCTGGGGAAAACATTTCCCACATTCTGAACATGAAAAATGCTTCTACTCTCTGTGACTGCTCTGGTGATAAAGAAGAGTTGATCTACTTGCAAAACATTTCCCACATTCTACACATGAAAACGTCTTTTCCCCTGTGTGAGTTCTCTGATGTCTAATTAGATCTGATTTGGTGTTAAAACATCTCCCACATTCTGAACATGAAAAAGGTTTCTGCCCCGTATGAGTTCTTTGATGTGTAACAAGACTTGATTTCTGGTTAAAACATTTTCCACATTCTGAACATGAATATGACTTCTCCCCCATATGAGTTCTTTGATGTGTAACAAGAGTTGATTTCCGGTTAAAAGATTTTCCACATTCTGAACATGAATATGACTTCTCCCCCGTATGAGTTCTTTGATGTGTAACAAGACTTGATTTCCAGTTAAAACATTTTCCACATTCTGAACATGAATATGGCTTCTCCCCAGTATGAATTATCTCATGACTAACAAGACTTAATTTGTGGCTAAAACCTTTCCCGCATTCTGAACATGAATATGACTTCTCCCCCGTATGAGTTCTTTGATGTGTAACAAGACTTGATTTCCAGTTAAAACATTTTCCACATTCTGAACATGAATATGGCTTCTCCCCAGTATGAATTATCTCATGACTAACAAGACTTAATTTGTGGCTAAAACTTTTCTCGCATTCTGAACATGAAAAAGGCTTCTCACCTGTGTGAGTTCTTTGATGTATAACAAGATGTGATTTCCGGATAAAACATTTCCCACATTCTGAACATGAAAATGGCTTCTCACCTGTGTGAGTTCTTTGATGTGTAACAAGATGTGATTTCCGGATAAAACATTTCCCACATTCTGAACATGAAAATGGCTTCTCTCCTGTGTGAGTTCTTTGATGTATAACAAGTTTTGATTTCTGTGTAAAACATTTCCCACATTCTGAACATGAATATGGCTTATCCCCTGTATGAGTACTTTTATGTGTAACAAGATTTGATTTCAGGTTAAAACATTTCCCACATTCTGAACATGAATATGGCTTCTCCCCTGTGTGAGTTCTCTGATGTTGTACAAGGTTTGATTTATGATTAAAATATTTCTTACAAATGGAACAAGAAAATCTCTTCTCCACTGTGTGAATTTTTTGATGTTTTACAAATGATGTTTCTGGAGGAAAACTATTTCCATTTTTTAATTGTGAAATTGGCTCCTTTTCTTTAAGATCAGTTGGTTTTCTAATGCCTCTTTTGTGACTTTTATTAATTTTAGTAGTCTGTAATGATTCAGAAGAGAGGACCTGTTTCATAGAATCAGATGATAGATCTTTGCTGTGAAAGAAAGATGGGATATCTGGAATAATGGCATTTGCTTTAGTTGAATCTTGTGTGATCTCAAAGTCATCTGATTTATAAATTGAAGATGTCAGTTGTCCCACTGGTCTCGTGGTACAGTCATCTGCTAGGAATAAAATCTGTTATTTTTTTCATAAAATATGCTTGAAATTAATATTTTTAAACATTTCTACTTAAAACGTCTATAGAAACAGCAAGTTATGTAGTAAAATAGAATTATTTGCTAAGACAATAACAGCTCACAGTCTAATAGAAGACCTCATGGCATGAACCAGTAGAGTATGGTACACCACCTAAAATGTTATGTAGGTGAATATGATACCAATATAAACTTCCTCTCCCACAAAAACAAGCCCCCACTCAGTTCCATCATCTGTCAATGGCAAAACAGAGTATTCCAACATTATAACGATGCCAAACACACCTCCAAGACGACCACTGCATTGCTAAACAAACTGAGGTTAAAGGTGCTGGACTGGTCAAGCATGTCTCCAGACCTGAACCCTATTGAGCATCTGTGGGGTCTCCTCAAATGGAAGGTGGAGGAGCAGAAAGTCTCTAACATTCACCAGATCTGTGATATCATCATGGAAGAGGATACAGCGGCTCCTGTGACGTTCTAGTGAACTCCATGCACAAGAGAATTAAGGCAGTGCTGGGAAGTAATGGTGACCACATGAAATATTGTCATTTTGAGCACAGTTTGGCAATTTCACTTAGAGGTGTACTCATGTTTGTTGTCAGCAGTTTTGACATTAATGGAAGTGTGTTAAGTCATTTAAAGGACACACCAAAATTACACTGTTATACAAGCTGTACACTGACTACTGTGCATTGCATCAAAGTGTCAGATCGTCAGTGTTGTCCCATGAAAATATACAATTAAATATTTACAAAAAAATGAGGGGTGTATTAACCTTTGTGATATACTGTATTTGCAATTTTCACTCCAACATCCACTGCGTCACTGAAGGCTATACTTTCCAAAATGGAGTCCCTTTATGGGACTTTCTCCTGCTCTGGTTTTCTGCTGTTCTGTCACATCAAGTCTTCTGCAAATGTGTCACATCTTATCTGGGATCTGCTCCAGTGACGTCAGCTTCTGTTGTTGAGGGTATGAATTGACTAACCTGAAATACTTAATTCAGCCATATCACAGACCCAAATATGTGGTTTAGTTGATGTAGCCTAATATATTTATGAATGTTATTGTTTCCTACTGACTCATATATGAATATATTCAGTGATTTTCCTTAATACAAAATGCCAGCTATGGACTCTCGAATATCGGGAAAAGTTTTGAAAGACCCCATCACATCAGGTTAATGTCTCCATGGTCCAGTCTGCTGAGCACTGGCAGTGACACGCGAGTTAACGTCACATCTCAGATACCGATGGACCTGAAACAACTGAAGCAGAGAGCGGCTGCCATTCCACCCATGATCTCAGAAGGCTTCTCTGAATCAGTGTCACAAACTGTTCACATGAAGCCTCATCACGCTTTGGCTCTTTATCAAGAGCAGATCACCAAGGTTCACGAGGTGGCCCTGGATAGACTTACACCAACCAAAATTAGAATCTTTCCATTATTCCCCTCCCCATGTACATTTACCCATACGGACTCTATATTGTTGCAGTTCCCCCCAATGTCACCTAAAACCTGTGTTGAATGATGACATTGGGGGGGAACTGCAACAATGTAGAGTCCGTATGGGTAAATGTACATGGGGAGGGGAATAATGGAAAAATTCTAATTGGAGTTGCTATAAGCCTCCTAACATACCTGAACAAATAGAGGGTGAAATGCTGCAACAAATTGAAAAGGCAGCTAATAATAATAATCAGGTTCTTATTATGGGGGATTTCAACTATCCAGACATACAGTGGGACATAGAATCTACTGGTTGTGCTAAAAGCTGTAAGTTCTTATCTACAATTAAGACCATTTCTTCTTTCAGATGGTAGATGAATCGACCAGGGGAGATAATTTGCTAGATCTGGTCCTGTCAAACAGACCAAACACAATTTCAGATCTACAGGTCTGGGAGCACTTGGGCACCAGCGATCATAATATGGTAAGCTTCAATGTAATATTCAATAGAACATTTCAAAGGGGAAATGCTGAAACCTGGAATTTTAGGAAAGCTGATTTCAACAAATTAAGGGAAGAGCTTAAATGTGTAGATTGGGACAAAGTCATGGTAACTGGGGATACTGAACATAAATGGGGTAAGTTTAAGGATATACTACTAGAGTCCTGTAAAAAACGTATACCCTCTGGTAATAAAATGTCCAGGAATAAAAAGAAACCACTTTGGATAAATAAGACTGTACAAAGTATAAAAAACAAACAAAGGGCGTTTAAAATCTTAAAGGCTGAGAATACAGAAATAGCATTTCAGAAGTATAAAGATATCAATAGGAAATGTAAAAAAGACATCAAGCAAGCAAAATTAGCTACTGAAACAAAAATCGCCAAGGATATTAAAATAAATCCCAAAATCTTTTATAAATACATTAATGCCAAAAGGAAAACAAAGGATAGTATCGGCCATTTAAAATATAATAACTAGTTAGTTATACAGGACAAACAAAAGACTGAGATATTAAATAGTTATTTCTCATCAGTGTTCACCAAGGAACTGACTGTACCAGGGATCATTCAACAAGTGAAAAATCAAAGTTCACCACCCGATATAATTAATTTAACACAAGAAGAAGTATGCCTGCGTCTGAGTAAATTAAACAGTGACAAATCCCCAGGGCCAGATGGCATCATCTACGAATATTGAGGGAATTGAGCTCCGTAATCAACAGACTGCTGTATCTCATCTTTTTAGACTCGCTTTCTAACAGGGTTGGTTCCTCAGGATTGGAGGATTGCTGATGTGGTACCGATATTTAAGAAAGGTAAGAGGCTGGATCCAGGCAACTACCGTCCAGTAAGTCTGACATCAGTAGTGTGCAACGTTTTTGAGGGCATTTTAAGGGATGACATGCAAAAATATATTGCAAAAATAATATAATAACTCAAAAAAAGCATGGATTCATGAAAGATAAGTCATATCTAACCAACATGTTGGGGTTCTATGAGGGGGGAAGTGCAAACCTGGATATTGGTAATGCAGCTGATGTGATTTATTTAGACTTTGCAAAGGCATTTGATACTGTACCACATAATAGCCTTAAACTAAAGCTCCAGAAGCAAGAACTAGGGGAAACTATATGCAACTGGGTAAGGCGTTGGCTACAAGATAGGAAACAAAGAGTAGTCATAAATGGTACTTTCTCTAAATGAGCTATAGTCAGCAGTGGGGTGCCGCAGGGATCTGTGCTAGGACCGATTCTTTTTAATATCTTTATTAATGACCTTGTGGATGGGATTGATAGTAAAGTGTCAGTCTTTACTGATGACACCAAACTATGTAGGATTTTATAAACTTACCTATATAGTACAATATTACAAAAAGATCTGGATAAGATGTCAGAATGGGCAGATACTTGGCAAATGAGATTTAATGTTGATAAATGTAAAGTAATGCACCTAGGATGGAGTAATCCTATAACTGCGTATACATTAAATTGAAGTAAACTCGGGACTCCAGAACAGGAGAAGGACTTGGGTATTCTCATTAAAAATAAGCTGAGCAACAGTACTCAATGCCAAGCAGCAGCTGCTAAAGCAAACAAGATTTTAGGGTGTATAAAAAGAGAGATTAGATCCCGTGATCCCAACGTATTGTTACTCCTCTATAAATCACCTGTAAGGCCACATCTGGAATATGGGATCTAGTTTTGGGCTCCACATTTTAAAAAGGACATTCAGAAGTTAGAGTCAGTTGAAAGGTGGGCAACTAGACTACTACAAGGAATGGAAGGTCTCCCATATGATGACAGGTTGAAAAAGTTAGATATGTTTAGCTGAGAAAAAAAAGACGTCTCAGAGTAGATCTCATTTATTTGTATAAATACATGTGTGGTCAATATAAAGGACTGGCACATGACTTATTTCTTCCAAAGACAATACTACGGACCAGGGGGCAAACACTGCGAGTGGAAGAAAAGCGATTCCGGCAGCTAAATAGGAAAGGGTTCTTTACAGTTAGAGCAGTCAGACTGTGGAATGCCCTACCACAAGAGGTAGTAATGGCAGATACTATAACAGCTTTTAAAAAAGGGCTGGATGATTTCCTCAGTACACACAACATTGTTGGTTATAAATGACTTAGTGACCAAATGTAGAACTGGTTGAGGAAGGTTGAACTAGATGGACCTAGGTCTTTTTTCAACCTAAGTAACTATGTAACTACCGTATTTTTCACTTTATAAGACGCACTGTTGTTCCCCCAAATTTTGGGGGAAAGTAGGGGGTGCGTCTTATAATCTGAATATACGGATTATATACTGCAGGTTCCAGGGGAGGTGGGGGCCGCTCTGGAGCGGTGGTGGTGGCTGAGGGAGGCTGGTAGAGGCTGGTGAGCTGGTGACGGCTGCAGCCTTAGATCTCCTGCTCATATAATATGCAGAGCCGCTGTCCATCATCGTGGTGCTGAAACTGGCACCGCGGTGAAGGGCTGCGGGAGCGGCACATATTATATGTGCATGTGCTCCCCTTTTATCGCACATGCCCCCCTGTGTTAGATGTGGCCCCCATGCTGCTGCCCATAGTAAAATAAAAAACGCTTTACTAACCTCCTCCAGCGTGTCTCCCCGGTCTCCCTCCTGCTGCTGTGATCAGGCACGCAGAGATGTCACTCTGCTGTACCGATCACATGACCAGCACTGAGAACCAGGAAGAGCAGGAGGCCGAAGCTCAACCACACGGAGGGAGACACGAGGGAGGACAGTGCTGGAGAAGGTAAGGAAAGAGTTTATTTTACTATAAGCAGCAGCATGGGGGCGATATCTAACACAGGGTGATGTATGCCAGCCACAGTGGGCCATGTGCAGCAATAGGGGGCTGTGTGCCAGCCACAGTGGGCGATGTGCAGCAATAGGGGGCCGTGTGCCAGCCACAGAGGACGTGTGCCAGCCACAGGGGGCCGTGTGCCAGCCATAGAGGATGTGTGCCAGCCACAGGGGGCCATGTGCCAGCCATAGAGGACATATGCCAGCCATAGGGGACATGTAGCATCACAGGGGGGATTGTGCCAGCCACAGTGGTCGTGTGCCAGGCATAAGGGACATGTGGCATCACTGGGGGATGTGTGCCAGCACAAGGGGGCTATAGTCAATATAAGGTGGCCATATCCAGATTAATGGGGCTAATTTTAGGACGGGGGGCTATGAGGGACATATAACCTATATGATTTGTTAGACGGACACTGGCATTATAAGACGGACCCCATTTATTAAATTCTCTATTCCTTCACCAAATTTGGGGTTACGTCTTATAATCAGGTGCGTCTTATAAAACGAAAAATACGTTATGTAAGTATCCTCCGTCTCGTTTAATATCTGGAAAAATAACCACAGACAATCTGTAGCAGATGTTTTTTGGTTATGTGCTGATCTCAAGATAAGATCTAGATTCAACCTTCCTTGGTCAGGATAATGTGCCCTAATGAAAGTATTACATCTATAGTTGGACCAATTACATTTAATTACAACCAAGGGGGGGGGGTGTTATGATTCAGGGACCGAGGAGGATACAATAATGCAGAATCCCAAAAAGGTAACAGAGTGGCTGGAAACTTAATAGACTGCAGACCTAATCCTGATACACAACTAACATTAGCCGTGGGGCGTGCCTACGATGACCTGGACGCCTTGACAAAGCCGGAGAACTAAATAATCTCACAGATAGAAATATAAGAAAGCTAATCTGCCTCGGAGTAGTCCCCAAAGATAGATAGATAGCCCCCCACATGTAAAGGCTACGGTGATATAGAAGAACACAATACAAAGCCAGAAAGGACAAATTTTAGCAAAGGTGAGGCCCAAACTATCTTTATAGAAAAGGATAGGAAAGCCCAACTGTCTGCAGCCGTAAAAACCCTAATGAATACTAGCACTACTGATATGGAAAAATCCTGAGGTTACTAAACCTCTCCTCCACTGTACCAGCACTCAGATGTTACTGGAATCCAAAAAACACTAATACAGATGAGGGACTGAATAATACCATGCATGACAAAACACAAATCTTGCAGAATCATGGCGCTAAGTAGCAGCAGGGAATGATCCCATTCCACCACGAACTCCACACAGACAAATTAGGAATCATGCATAGTATCAAAGCAGAACAACAAAAGGTAGTAAACAAACAGCAGAGGTCCAAGACCACTTATCTGAGGGAAGTTCAGGAAGTGAGCAGAGCTGGTTGCAGAATGTACTGGACACACAGGAGCAATTGACAAGTAACAAGAGAAAGCTACTAAGTTAAATAGCCCAATCAGACCCTGATTGCCAGTCCTCTGCAGGTGTGTCGCTTCCCTTCCACACATCAATTGCACCGCCAGCACGGACCACAAGAGGGAGCTCCAAACTGGAAAACGTATTCGAAACAGGGGTGGTTCACAGATAAGTTCCAAATGAAATATGTCTAAATGATAAAGTTTTAAAAATTTAAGGTTGACAACAGTCACAGATATTTTATTAAGGGGGGACTGTGAGGGTAGGGCTGGGCTATGGGCCGTTTGTCCAGATGTAATAAGTTTATCTGTGTGTGTGTGTGTGTGTGTGTAAATAATCAAAGTATAGATGTCGTTTCATAATTATCTGTGTCTATATGACGATTTCATAGAAGCTTTATAATATGATTAGAAGATGTGTGTATGTACAGTATGGTGTTAAAGATGAAGCCAATAAATAGTGAATAAGTGTGAGTATAGACAATAACAAATGTACTGAAATAGTCAAATTCATCAGTCTTCATCAGTAAAATAATTAGTAACGAGCGGTGACACAACTCTGGGTGATTAGAGGATGGGCTCGGTGGCTCTTATCTGTATATTAGAGCCATCAGCCATGCACAGCTGAGGGATAGATCACGGCAGATGGGGAATGGTCTTTTTTTTGCAGTTTATTGCAATTCTGTTGAAGTTAATCAGTTTTAAAGAAAACTGAAAAGTCAAAATAAGTCTAAGTTCACACACTCAGTTATTTCGACGCAGCGTTTTTGTGCATTTTTTGTGTCAAAAAACGTGCAAAGACGCACCCGCGTCAAAAAAACGTGGCAAAAACGCATGCGTTTTTACCGCGTTTTGGTGCGTTTTTTGCTACGTTTTGCTGCAATTTTGCTCACTGCGTTTTTATGCGTTTTTTTTTCAGTGAACAATGTCATAAAGATTGTTGAAGAAAAAAAAAAGGTCTGTCATTTCCTTCTTCAATATGTTCTTCATTCTCCACTAGTGTATGCAGGAGAGCAGACAGCTGCAGAACTAGAAGGCTCAGCATGC
This sequence comes from Anomaloglossus baeobatrachus, assembly GCF_048569485.1. Classification (NCBI taxonomy): domain Eukaryota; kingdom Metazoa; phylum Chordata; class Amphibia; order Anura; family Aromobatidae; genus Anomaloglossus; species Anomaloglossus baeobatrachus. The sequence continues at coordinate 386,160 of NW_027441975.1, read as the reverse complement.
TCCATCCAGGACTGTATGCTGGAGGGAGAGGCAGGGGGAGCAGAACTAAGGCTCAGCATACTCCATCCACTAGTGTATGCAGGAGAGCAGACAGCAGCTGCAGAACTGCAAGGCTCAGCATCCTCCATCCAGGACCGTATGCAGGGGTTTTTTGCCCCCCAAAAAAATTACGTGGGCTTCACCATATTTTTGCATGCTAGCCAGGTACGGGCTGCCCCCAACCCTCAGCTGCCTATTTGTACCTGGCTAGGAACCAAAAATATAGGGAAGCCTTTTTTTTTTATTTCATGAATTGCATGAAATAATTTTAAAAAAAAATGACGTGGGCTTCGCCCAATTTTTTGAGTCCAGCCTGGTACAACTAGGCAGCTGGGGATTGGAATCTACAGCGCAGGGTGCCCATGCTTTCTGGGCACCCCTGCTGCGAACTGCAGTCCGCAGCCACCCCAGAAAATGGCGCTTTCATAGAAGTGCCATCTTCTGACGCTGTATCCAACTCTTCCAGCTGCCCTGATGCCGGGTGGCTCGCTGGGTAATAATGGGGTTAGGGCTAGCTGTATATTATCAGCTGGCCCTAAGCCCGAAATTCATGGTGTCACGCCAATATTAGACATGGCCACCATGAATTTCTAGTAAAGATAAAAAAAACCAACACACAGAAAAATATTTTTATTAGAAATAAAACACAACACAATTAGTGACTCCATCTTTATTGAAATAAACCCCCCCCCTCACCCCTCCGCAGTAATCCTGGGTCAAGGGTCCCGCGCTGTCCAATCCGGATTCAATATCATCTGATCGGTTTGCTGGAAGGCAAAGCAATCAGATGATGTGTCAGGTTCAAGGACCTGAATCACATGACACAGCAGCTGATTGTATAAAAGCCGTTTATACAATCAGCTGATGCATCGGTGCAAAAAAAAAAAAAAAATACACACATCTGCGCTCTGACTCCTGTCCGATCGCACCAGGAGCTGCCGGTAATCAGTGAAGCGGTCTCCTGACGGCATCAGCTGATAGCCAGCCGGGCGGTAAAAGCCGGGTTTCACCGCGAGACTTGCGATCAGCTGATGCGTCAGGTGCCGCATCATGTGACCGCATCAGGTGATCACCGCCAGGTCCTGTATCCATCGAACGTGCTGACTGGGAGCCAGCACACAGCCGGAGCAAAGGTGGCGGTACCGGGAGAGGAGCAGGCAGCGGACATGGCACCGGGAGTCTGCAGACAGGTGAGTATGACTTTTTTTTTCTACTGTTCACTTTTGATTTCACAGCCGCTTCCACCTCCTGCCCGGCCATGGCGCCGCACGGGAGCAGACATGGCACCGGCGGGAAGTGGGGGCAGCGGTGGCGGTACCGGGAGGATTTATGCTTCTGTGTTTACTGACAGAAGGAATCCTCTTCCTGTACATGTCACTTTACTACTCACCCCTTGCGTTTATAGCTGCGTTTTTAGTCATAGAAACGCACTAAAACGCAGCTATATTTGCAATTTGCGTTTTTCATTGCGTTTTTAAACAGCTCATTGAACTCAATGGGTGGAACACGCAGTGAAAAACGCGAAAATAATTGACATGCTGCGTTTTTGTGGGCACTACAAAAACGCAGCTAAAAAAAAATGCTGTGTGCAGACAGCAAAAATGAAAATTCATAGACTTTGCTGGGGAAGCAAAGTCATGCAGTTTTCTGGGCAAAAACGCACCCAAAAAACGCGTAAAAACGCCGTGAAAAACGCACTGTGTGAACTTACCCTAAGGGGAAACTATTGTACAGAAATTCACACTTGGATCTCACTGGACATTTAATGTTGTCTATCATAAAAGCAAAGTTTGATCAAAAAGACTGGACCTGGTGTTGTAGGGACTAAATTATCACATTCAGCAGCACAAAATACAGAGAAGGTAGATTCATCTTATATAATGCCAGGAATCTAGGAAGGAAACAGCATCATCACCCTCCGATATTTCCTACAGGCTATCATAATATCATTCTACTTGTCCGCACATTCTATGTACGCTAATGTAGTGAACCTTAATCCATCGGGGTGCTACAAAGTTCTGCATACCCACCAGGATGCAGGGCCTACACCCTTAGGGACTCAGAACCCCAGTGCCAGTAACACCAAGAACCCAGGTAATCCCAAACTGTGGAGAGGAGTCAGGACACAGAAAGGAGAAGGAAGTCTGCAGTGAAAGGGAGCAGACATAGTCAGAACTGCGGTGACTGTTAAAAGTTGACAGTGAAAGTGAGAGGTGTGACTGAGCAACATCCTGACTCGGGTTGACAATGACCTGGTACCCAGGAGAGGTGGTTGCCGGTGAAGTATTCCCGGAACTACGCACCGACAGGGTACAGGACCCTAGGACAGGAAAGAGCTTCAAGCCGACCTGTTAATGTGGCGCCCCTGAGGCTTCCGTCGCCACAGGTCATTGCACCCCATCCAGCGGTGTGATGCCCCATTCTGGGTGAGGAAAGGAGTGAACACCGGTCCCCTGGTAAATCTACACTACACCCATTGCTAGGAACACACTGGGACCAGGGATAGTGGCAGAAAACCCTCCCATGCTGCATGCTGGGAGGGGCCGTAAGACCCATCCCTGCTCCTATAGGGTAGAACAGAGCAACTGGGGAGGTGGGAGGAGCCACAAGAGTGCAGACACAGAGAGGAAGGTCTAGTGGAGTCAGTGGAAGAGAGAGTGGGGAAGGAGGAGGAGGCCTGCTGGAGGCAGGCAAGGAGGAGAAAAGAAAGGAAAGAAAGCTCCAAGTCAGTCAGGGGCTGAAAGGAAAGAAAGAGACGCTTCCTGGTGAAGATCCTGGGACTCAGAGGGTCCAGGTGACACCAAGCAGAGAACAGAAGGGATCCCAGGGCCACGGGTAGCTGTAGAGCTGCGGTGGCCTGTTCCACAGGAACAACGGTGGAGGGATCAAGCTGCAGCAGGGGACGGTCCCTAGAAACCGGAGGAGTGCAAAATCATCTCCAGACAGTAAAAACCGAGGCCCAGGGAAAGTTGTAAGCTCCCCGGGCCAGAGCCCACAGCAGTACCTCTAGAAAAGGGATAATCAGCCGACAGGTGACCCCCCAGCCTGGAGGCTGTTGTGGAGGCCAAGCCAGGTTCATCCTACAAAGGCAAGGCTAAGGAAGACAGCTGAAGACAGAGACACTTAAGAGAAGGGTACCGGCTTTTACTCCAAGAATCACCCAGAAACGGCGGAGGTCCCTGACAGTGGTCCCAGCAGTCCAAGGGTTCCTGCAGGACTGTGACAAGAATTGTGAGTAAAGAACTTGAAACTGCACCCTTGGAGTTGCCTCTGTTATTTCATCTGCATAGACACTCACAAGCACCAACTGTGCCCCGGGGCACTGCTCCACCTGTGGGGAGTAGTACCACCATTGCTGCCATATCATCCCCCGGAGGCCTCATACAGCAGCGGCGGCTTATTAGCCCAATACCACAGGTGGCGTCACGAACACAAACTTTAATTCAAGCCACATATTCTACTGACACCCACCAGGGCCACGGAGCCGGGCCCAGCCACCACTGACTACCACCGGACTAGTCCGGCCCGGCACCGGGTGTCCCATAGCCCTTGGGTGGGCGAGTAAACTTTGGCGTCACGAACAGGATGTCGTGCCCAGGACGGGTACTGTGCGCCTGAAAAGACTGTGTTACTGCATGCTTCATTGTGAAAACTGCCGCCATTAGCGCTGCAAAGAGCGAGAAGAAGGGGGGCGTGCCAGAAGAAAGGGCGCGAAGAGAAGCCCCGCCCCCTTGGTCTTGGCAAAAAGAGCGCGAAGCGGTGCCCGCCATGGAAGGCGGAGGAAGAAGCAATGGCGACTAGACAAGCTGGCCGGCTGGCAGGAAGAGTCTAAATGCCAGACCAGCAAATAAAGAAGATGTACCTGATAACGAGCGAAGCGGTGCTGGCCGTGATGGGCTGGGCGCCAGTCTGGCGCCAGATGATAGTGCAGCCTCCGGCCCCGCCTCCGGTAAGGGAAAGGGTGCAGCCAAGTGGCGTGGTCGAGCACCCGAGCAGTGTTCCAGCAAGCGTTCCCCAGGTCGGCAGCATGGCAGAGAGGCTGCAGAAGTACGCACCAGGGACCGGGAAGATGGATCCCGAGCTGGACCTGCTCCGGGAGGAAATGAGAATCCTGGCTCGGAGGCTGAACAACATGCAAACGGAGGTGGACCGGCGGAGTGGAAACTCGATGGTGCCGGAGAGCGTGGGCCACAGGATGGAGGCCGCAGAGCAGCGACCGGGTGAGCTATTTGAAACCCTGACCCGTCCGGACCCATGGCCCTACCAAGCGCCACCGCCCAGTCCCTCCACCGTCCCGCTAGCTTTCCCAGCCAGCCCCGCTGACGCCCGGTGGGGCACCGGAGGCCTACTTGAAACCCCCGAAGATGGCGCCTGGGGAGGGGTGGACCCCGCGCAGTTAGTGGGCCCCCTACCGAGTCCCCCTGTAAGCCTCCTGGGAACAACATCTCCGGGAGTGAACTGGGACGCGGCGCCCATTGAGAGTGGGAGACTACAGCAGCCACTGCGGCCCAAGGAGACTCCCCTGGCAAATGAGCTGACCTGCCAGAGATTGGTGAAGGAGTACCAGCGGGAGCGGGAGGCCCGGGAGGAGAAGCGGAGGGCCGAGGAGGCGTCCAACCTGGCCTCCAAGGATCAAATCAGAAAGGCCCTCAAGGGGTCACAGGGCCCAGTGAGACGGGGCCTAGTGGTAGACTTTCGACAGGAAGGAGGCTGGGGCTTCATCAGAGAGCCCGGACTGGGTAAAGATGTTTTTGTGGCCCGACGTGATATTGAGGAACACCTGCCCAAAGGCCACTCAGGGCGAGATGCTAAGCCGGGTGACGCTGTGGAGTACACCCGGCTGATGGAAAGCAGGGGCTGGTACGCCCTGCACGTACACATCCTGCGGGAGGAGACGTCCTCAAAAGAACCGGAGTGGCGCCGCACTATGCCAGCGTGCAGCGTCTCCCCTGTCAGCAGCAGCCGCAGCACTACCTCAAAGCAGGCCCAAGCCGCAGAACGGAGCAGCGGGCCTGCAACAGCCATGCAGGAGACACAGACCCGGATCTCCATGGCTTGTCTGATGCAGGGTGCACGGCCAAAGCAAGACCCTAAAGATCACAGCAACAGCCCCCTGCAAACAAGTAGCCCTCTGCAGGAACGCCGTGTTGCGCGTGCAAGAAGCCCCATTCCCGCCCAGGCCGCAGTTGTCCGCAGAGGATCAGTGGCCAGCACCCAGGGGACCCAGACAATAATCTCATCGGCATACCTGTTGCCCGGAGCAATGCCGGAGTGGGACCCCCGCATCTATCCTCGTGAGTAAGAAGGAAAAGAAGATGCTGAACTGTAAATAGCCCCTGTCTGCCCCTTATGCTTTGTGAAGATGTCCCTTTTGTGCTGCCCTCATGTTCTTTTCGAAGATGACACCCTTTCCTGCCTACTGCCCCTTGTACTTTTTGAAGAAGTCACTCCCCCTGTGTATGTGTACCGGGCCACTAGACTGGAATGTGGTCCCTGGTAAAATGTTATGTGTAAAGTGTCCTGTGTAACCAGGCCACTGGACTTAGTGGCTGGTATTGTTTTCCACTTTGTAGACTGAGAGAAACGAACTGCCAGGCTACTGGACTTGTAGTAGCCAAAAATGTAATTAGTTGCACCCGTTGTGCCCCCTACCAGAACTATGGGGGATGTGCCCGAACCGTGCAATGGACTGGAAGTGCACACAGTTTTTCTTTATAAGAAGTTTGCAACGTTTACCAATATGTGCCTCCCATAAAGGGAAGAAATGTTATATTGTTTTTCTTTCTACACGCGTGTAAAAATGTTTTTGCAGTTTCTCCACATTTTCTGTTGTTTTTCAGCCCGAGGACGTGCTGGGATTTGCTGTGGGGGAGTGTGGCGCCCCTGAGGCTTCCATCGCCACAGGTCATTGCACCCCATCCAGCGGTGTGATGCCCCATTCTGGGTGAGGAAAGGAGTGAACACCGGTCCCCTGGTAAATCTACACTACAGCCATTGCTAGGAACACACTGGGACCAGGGATAGTGGCAGAAAACCCTCCCATGCTGCATGCTGGGAGGGGCCGTAAGACCCATCCCTGCTCCTATAGGGTAGAACAGAGCAACTGGGGAGGTGGGAGGAGCCACAAGAGTGCAGACACAGAGAGGAAGGTCTAGTGGAGTCAGTGGAAGAGAGAGTGGGGAAGGAGGAGGAGGCCTGCTGGAGGCAGGCAAGGAGGAGAAAAGAAAGGAAAGAAAGCTCCAAGTCAGTCAGGGGCTGAAAGGAAAGAAAGAGACGCTTCCTGGTGAAGATCCTGGGACTCAGAGGGTCCAGGTGACACCAAGCAGAGAAAAGAAGGGATCCCAGGGCCACGGGTAGCTGTAGAGCTGCGGTGGCCTGTTCCACAGGAACAACGGTGGAGGGATCAAGCTGCAGCAGGGGACGGTCCCTAGAAACCGGAGGAGTGCAAAATCATCTCCAGACAGTAAAAACCGAGGCCCAGGGAAAGTTGTAAGCTCCCCGGGCCAGAGCCCACAGCAGTACCTCTAGAAAAGGGATAATCAGCCGACAGGTGACCCCCCAGCCTGGAGGCTGTTGTGGAGGCCAAGCCAGGTTCATCCTACAAAGGCAAGGCTAAGGAAGACAGCTGAAGACAGAGACACTTAAGAGAAGGGTACCGGCTTTTACTCCAAGAATCACCCAGAAACGGCGGAGGTCCCTGACAGTGGTCCCAGCAGTCCAAGGGTTCCTGCAGGACTGTGACAAGAATTGTGAGTAAAGAACTTGAAACTGCACCCTTGGAGTTGCCTCTGTTATTTCATCTGCATAGACACTCACAAGCACCAACTGTGCCCCGGGGCACTGCTCCACCTGTGGGGAGTAGTACCACCATTGCTGCCATATCATCCCCCGGAGGCCTCATACAGCAGCGGCAGCTTATTAGCCGCATACCACTGGTGGCGTCACGAACACAAACTTTAATTCAAGCCACATATTCTACTGACACCCACCAGGGCCACGGAGCCGGGCCCAGCCACCACTGACTACCACCGGACTAGTCCGGCCCGGCACCGGGTGTCCCATAGCCCTGGGGGTGGGCGAGTCATTAACACCTGCACAGCAAAGGGGACCATCAAGGACCTTGCTGACCCTAAAGAATTTGAAGACTCAGTAGCAAAGAGAGAACTGGAGAAAGGACCAGAGACTGCAACCCCACAGGGATCACGCTACCGTCAGGCGGACAGAGGTGGACAAACCACAGACCGGGAACCCCCAGTGTTCCATACCAGGGGGACCCACTTACCAGAGACAGGTGCAGGGGAAGAAGGTACCAAAGAACCAGACTGGCACTGGGACGAAGGGGACCTGGAGGCAAAACCAGCCGGCCTCGGGCAACCAGTTAACATCCCAACGTGAGTAAACCAGTTGCACTGAATCAATATCTGGACTCCTTCTTCCGACGCTCACTGCACCATACACCCGCTGGGGCAATACCCTACTTGTGGAGGGACTATCATACTAGTTGCTCATACCATCAGCAACAGTAGAGACACTTAGCTGCAACACCGCAAGTGGCGTCACGAATAACCTCTATTCAAATATCCCCTGTAAAAATCCCCCATTACAAAAAGGGCCCCGGGCACGGAACCAGGTAACGGCCACCATCGTGACATCCCCAGAGCGTACATAACCCGGAACCGAGTACCCCATATCCCTGGGTGCTACACTGCTATTTGGCTTTGTAGTTTAGAAATCTGGGCAGCTGTGAGTACGCAACCTCTAACTCCAACAGAAGGACCTCCAATGCCCAAGTAATGGGGACAATTTCAACACATTGGCTTAGTGAAAGAATGGGGACCACTTTATTGTGATATGGCCGGACTACACCACGGATAAAGCAGCCACAGCCGGTGACTGAGAAGAATCTATGACTTCTCTGCATTTAGTGGTCACTACTCACCTGGGCGGTCATCTGTAGGAATCTCCTCTTTACTCCGCTCATCACCCCTCACATATGTCTCTGTAGTATTATTATGGGGCAGATCTTCCCCCTGAAAGAAATATTGTAAAAGTCACAGACAGATGGAGAAGTCCCATCTATGATCAGCTCTAATCCTGCCATCTCCACCGCTCTCATTACACAAGTATAACACATATAATACTGGAGGATAAAACAAGACTGAGCACAAGACCTTCACAGCCGTCTACACATCATAGGGGGATTTCATGGCTCCTCTCCATCTACCTGATGATCCTGAGGAACATCGGGATCTTCTTGTTTACAGTCCTGTGGGAGAAGAGGATGGGGACATCTCTCTGGTGTTGTCCTCTTACTGGATAGACCTGGAGGAGACACATACAGGGACTGAATTCATTCCTTACATACAGATAATTATAGGCCGTGTGTATTTAGTCCTGTCTATTACCTGGTGATGTGAGGGGCTGGGGAACCGCCATCATGACGTCCTTGTACAGATCTTTGTGTCCTTCTAAATACTCCCACTCCTCCATGGAGAAATAGACGGTGACGTCCTGACACCTTATAGGAACCTGACACATACAATGATACCGTCACCCCCGATCCCTTCATAGCGTTACTGTATAATGTCCCAGCATTCCCAGCAGTGTCACCTCTCCAGTCAGCAGTTCAATCATCTTGTAGGTGAGTTCTAGGATCTTCTGGTCATTGATGTCCTCATGTATCGGGGGCTGATGTGGAGGCCCCGTGATTGGGCTCAGGGGTCTTCCCCATCCCTCAGACACAGGGGCCTGACAGCGCTCACTAGAGGTCTTCTTCACTACTGTGTAATCCTGGTTATGGAGAGACACAGTAATAAATCTCACTCCAGACATTTCCAGAGTCCTCACCTCTCCAGTTCTGTCCATCTGTTATTCCCATCTATATATATATATAATTGCCTTATTCTGTCTGTCTGTCTTGCTCCAAAATAACATCATTACAGTGACAACCGTCGCATTGGCCGCTCGGCTCGGCCCCGCCCCCTTGGCCACGCCCTTGCACACTGTGCCCGCTCGGCCACGCCCCCCGCACACTGTGCCCGCTCGGCCACGCTCCCCGCACACTGTGCCCGCTCAGCCACTCCCCCGCACACTGTGCCCGCTCGGCCACGCCCTCCGCACACTGTGCCCGCTCAGCCACGCCCTCCGCACACTGTGCCCGCTCGGCCACGCCCTCCGCACACTGTGCCCGCTCAACCATGCCCCCCGCACACATTGGGCACCTATACACCTCCCCCTAGGACTACTTCACCTATTAGACACCTTACCTCCAGGACTACTCCTCCTATTATACTCCTCTCCCCTCAGGACTATTCCTCCTATTATACTCCTCTCTCACCAGGACTACTCCTCCTATTATACTCCTCTCCCCAGGACTACTCCTCCTATTATACTCCTCTCCCCAGGACTACTCCTCATATTATACTCCTCTCTCCCCAGGACTACTCCTCCTATTATACTCCTCTCTCCCCAGGACTACTCCTCTTATTATACTCCTCTACCCCCAGGACTACTCCTCCTATTATACTCCTCTACCCCCAGGACTACTCCTCTTATTATACTCCTCTACCCCCAGAACTACTCCTCCTATTATACTCCTCTACCCCCAGGACTACTCCTCCTATTATACTCCTCTACCCCCAGGACTACTCCTCCTATTATACTCCTCTCCCCCCAGGACTACTCCTCCTATTATACTCCTCTACCCCCAGGACTACTCCTCCTATTATACTCCTCTACCCCCAGGACTACTCCTCTTATTATACTCCTCTACCCCCAGAACTACTCCTCCTATTATACTCCTCTACCCCCAGAACTAATCCTCCTATTATACTCCTCTCCCCCCAGGACTACTCCTCCTATTATACTCCTCTCTCCCCAGGACTACTCCTCCTATTATACTCCTCTCTCCCCAGGACTACTCCTCCTATTATACTCCTCTCTCCCCAGGACTACTCCTCCTATTATACTCCTCTCTCCCCAGGACTACTCCTCCTATTATACTCCTCTCTCCCCAGGACTACTCCTCCTATTATACTCCTCTCTCCCCAGGACTACTCCTCCTATTATACTCCTCTCTCCCCAGGACTACTCCTCCTATTATACTCCTCTCTCCCCAGGACTACTACTCCTGTTATACTCTAATAAGACAACACCCAGAACATTTACAGCGCCCTACACAAGCACTTGGCAACTACAGACAACAACATCTATATATTTATATTATATATATATCAAAAATCATACATTAACTACACAATAAATTCTAGAATACCCGATGCGTTAGAATCGGGCCACCTTCTAGTAGATAAGAATGATATAAAACCGACAAGAAAAACAGCGAAAATCCAATAAAATATATATTCCTTTATTAATAATGTAGTTAAAACAGCAATTTATATGCAAGGTTAATGATGACAGGAGGGACCCACAACACAGTACAATTATATAAAAAAAAAAAATAAATAAGAAATGTAATTACATGAAAAGGCCACCAGATGGCAGCTGGAGCCCAAAACAAGCGAGCACACATGGAAAACTGCCACAGAATAAATATATATATATATATATATATATATATATATATATATATATATATATAAATATAAGTGCAAATACTATAAATTATATATAAAGCGCACAACAGTAATAATAAAGTGTATAATAGTGAAAAAGTGCACTATAATTAATAATACTATGGCAGACAATTCATGTGAAGTCACATGCAAAGAGCATCAAGATAACCAACTGGGGTAAATCCACAATGCTTAGTCAAAGTTGGACTATATAAAAGTGCAATGTGCAAGCAAATAAATGTAAATACATTTAATTAGATGGGTATACCTGAAGCCATATGGACTGTGTATAGGGAGCCTCCAACCCACCCTACACATGTTTCGGCGTACCTTCGTCAGGGGAATGTGTCAATTCCCATCTAATTAAATGTATTTACATTTATTTGCTTGCACATTGCACTTTTATATAGTCCAACTTTGACTAAGCATTGTGGATTTACCCCAGTTGGTTATCTTGATGCTCTTTGCATGTGACTTCACATGAATTCTCTGCCATAGTATTATTAATTATAGTGCACTTTTTCACTATTATACACTTTATTATTACTGTTGTGCACTTTATATATAATTTATAGTATTTGCACTTTTTTATATATATATATATATATATATATATATATATATATATATATTTATTTACTAGAAGGTGGCCCGATTCTACGCATCGGGTATTCTAGAATTTACGTATTGTGTAGTTAATGTATGATTTTTGTTATATATATAGATGTTGTTGTGTGTAGTTACCAAGTGTTTGTGTTGGGGTTGTACATGTTCTGGGTGTTGTCTGGGTGTGGCGGGGGGTGAGAGCGGTGTTGTTTGTGTGTTGCGTTGTGTGTGTTGCGTTGTTTGTGTAGCGCTGTGTGTCTGTAGCATTGTGTGTGTGTTGCGTGGTTTGTGTGTGTTTTGGGGGGAGGTATGTTTTGTGCAGTGTGTGTGTTGCACGTTATGTGCGTATATTTATGTATGCCGCGGTGTTTGTGTGTTGGGTGTTGTGTGTGTGCAGCGTTGTCTGTGTGTGTGGGTGTCTGTGTAGGGCGGTGTTTGTGTTTCCCAGTGTGTGTGTGTTGTGCAGTGCGCGTGTGTGTGTTGGGGGGAGGTGTGCACCTCCCATCGTGCTCCATCCCTTATGCTGCGCACCCCCCATCGTGCTCCATCCCCCATGCTGCGCACCCCCCATCGTGCTCCATCCCCCAAGCTGCGCACCCCCCATCGTGCTCCATCCCCCAAGCTGCGCACCCCCCATCGTGCTCCATCCCCCATGCTGCGCATTCCCCATCGTGCTCTATCCCCTATGCTGCGCATTCCCCATCATGCTCCATCTCCCATGCTGCGCATTCCCAAACGTGCTCCATCCGCCATGCTGTGCACTCCCAAACGTGCGCCATCCGCCATGCTGCGCACTCCCAAACGTGCTCCATCCGCCATGCTGCGCACTCCCAAACGTGCTCCATCCGCCATGCTGCGCACTCCCCATCGTGCTGCATCCCCCATGCTGCGCACTCCCCATCGTGCTGCATCCCCCATGCTGCGCACTCCCCATCGTGCTCCATCCGCCATGCTGCGCACTCCCAAACGTGCTCCATCCGCCATGCTGCGCACTCCCAAACGTGCTCCATCCGCCATGCTGCGCACTCCCAAACGTGCTCCATCCGCCATGCTGCGCACTCCCAAACGTGCTCCATCCGCCATGCTGCGCACTCCCAAACGTGCTCCATCCGCCATGCTGCGCACTCCCAAACGTGCTCCATCCGCCATGCTGCGCACTCCCAAACGTGCTCCATCCGCCATGCTGCGCACTCCCAAACGTGCTCCATCCGCCATGCTGTGCACTCCCAAACTTGCTCCATCCGACATGCTGCGCACTCCCAAACGTGGTCCATACGCCATGCTGCGCACTCCCAAACGTGCTCCATCCGCCATGCTGCGCACTCCCAAACGTGCTCCATCCGCCATGCTGCGCACTCCCAAACGTGGTCCATCCGCCATGCTGCGCACTCCCAAACGTGCTCCATCCGCCATGCTGCGCACTCCCCATCGTGCTCCATCCCCCATGCTGCGCACCCCCCATCGTGCTCCATCCCCCATGCTGCGCACCCCCCATAGTGCTCCATCCCCCATGCTGCCCGCAGCATCAGCCTCTGTGCCCGCAGCATCAGCCTCTGTGCCCGCAGCATCAGCCTCTGTGCCCGCAGCATCAGCCTTTTCTGTCCCCAGCATCAGCCTCTCTCCTCCCAGCCTACCCCAGCCTCAGCCTCCCCCAACATCAGCCTCTCTTCTCTCAGCCTCCCCCTCCCAGCCTTCCCCAGGATCAGCCTCTCTCCTTCCAGCCTCCTCCAGCACGCCGTGCTCCTCTGCCGACACTCACAGACCCGATCGCATACACTCACACACACACACCCACCCGATCGCATACACTCACACACACACACCCACCCGATCGCATACACTCACACCCACCCGATCGCATACACTCACACCCACCCGATCGCATACACACACACATTGACGATATTACACATACGCGCTCACACTCATAACATCTGGAGATACCACATGCTTCTGGCCATGTGATCCTCCGGCAGGTCCTGAAAGCTCACAGCACAGGATCGCCGCCGAGAAGCAAGCGATATCCCAGGATGTTGTGAGTGTGTGGATGTGATGTGTGTGTGAGGTGTGTGTGAGAGTGAGTATGATCTGATGTGTGTGTGTGTACTCACCTAGGAGTCGGGGTCCGTGTCAGTTGGGGATTGCGTGTGGGGGGCCGGGCCAGAGCGAGCGTGCATTGCGTGAGGGGGGCGGGGCCTGCAGAGAGCCGGGGCGAGAGGCCAATCCGTGGGGGGGGCGGGGCCATGGCGAGCCCAGCGGCCAATCAGCTTTGTGTCACCGTAAGGACACAATTTTGGAGCATGACAGACAGACAGACAGAATAAGGCAATTATATATATACTAGAAGGTGGCCTGATTCTACGCATCGGGTATTCTAGAATTTACGTATTGTGTAGTTCATGTATGATTTTTGTTATATATATATATATATATATATATATATATATATATAGATGTTGTTGTGTGTAGTTACCAAGTGTTTGTGTAGGGCGCTATACATGTTCTGAGTGTCGCGGGGGGTGAGAGCGGTGTTGTATGTGTGTTGCGTGTGTTGCGTTGTTTGTGGAGCGCTGTGTGTCTGTAGCGTTGTGTGTGTGTGTGTTGTGCGGTTTGTGTGTGTGTGGTGTGTTTTGGGGGGAGGTATGTTTTGAGCAATGTGTGTGTTGTGCAGCATGTGCGTATATTTGTGTGTGCAGCGTTGTCTGTGTGTGTGGGTGTCTGTGTAGGGCGTTGTTTGTGATTCCTAGTGTGTGTGTGTTGTGCAGTGCGCGTGTGTGTGTGTGTTGGGGGGAGGTGTGCACCTCCCATCGTGCTCCATCCCCCATGCTGCGCACCCCCCATCGTGCTGCATCCCCCATGCTGCGCACTCCCAAACGTGCTCCATCCGCCATGCTGCGCACTCCCAAACGTGGTCCATCCGCCATGCTGCGCACTCCCAAACGTGCTCCATCCGGCATGCTGCGCACTCCCAAACGTGCTCCATCCGCCATGCTGCGCACTCCCAAACGTGCTCCATCCGCCATGCTGCGCACTCCCAAACGTGCTCCATCCGCCATGCTGCGCACTCCCAAACGTGCTCCATCCGCCATGCTGCGCACTCCCAAACGTGGTCCATCCGCCATGCTGCGCACTCCCAAACGTGCTCCATCCGCCATGCTGCGCACTCCCAAACGTGCTCCATCCGCCATACTGCGCACTCCCAAACGTGCTCCATCTGCCATACTGCGCACTCCCCATCGTGCACCATCCGGCATGCTGCGCACTCCCAAACGTGCTCCATCCGTCATGCTGCGCACTCCCAAACGTGCTCCATCCGTCATGCTGCGCACTCCCAAACGTGCTCCATCCGCCATGCTGCGCACTCCCAAACGTGCTCCATCCGCCATGCTGCGCACCCCCCATCATGCTCCATCCGCTTGGGAGTGCGCAGCATGCCGGATGGTGCACGATGGGGAGTGCGCAGTATGGCGGATGGAGCACGTTTGGGAGTGCGCAGTATGGCGGATGGAGCACGTTTGGGAGTGCGCAGCATGGCGGATGGACCACGTTTGGGAGTGCGCAGCATGGCGGATGGACCACGTTTGGGAGTGCGCAGCATGGCGGATGGACCACGTTTGGGAGTGCGCAGCATGGCGGATGGAGCACGTTTGGGAGTGCGCAGCATGGCGGATGGAGCACGTTTGGGAGTGCGCAGCATGGCGGATGGAGCATGAATGGGGGTGCGCAGCATGGCGGATGGAGCACGTTTGGGAGTGCGCAGCATGGCGGATGGAGCACTTTTGGGAGTGTGCAGCATGGCGGATAGAGCACGATGGGGAGTGCGCAGCATGGCGGATGGAGCACGTTTGGGAGTGCGCAGCATGGGGGATGGAGCACGTTTGGGAGTGTGCAGCATGGCGGATAGAGCACGATGGGGAGTGCGCAGTATGGCGGATGGAGCACGTTTGGGAGTGCGCAGCATGGCGGATGGAGCACGTTTGGGAGTGTGCAGCATGGCGGATAGAGCACGATGGGGAGTGCGCAGCATGGCGGATGGAGCACGTTTGCTCAGCCTCTCTCCTTCCAGCCTCCCTCAGCATCAGCCTCCCCCTCCCAGCCTTCCCCAAGATCAGCCTCTCTGCTCCCAGCCTCCTCCAGCACGCCGTGCTCCTCTGCCAACACTCACCCACACCCGATCGCATCCACTCACCCACACAACCGATCGCATCCACTCACCCACACAACCGATCGCATCCACTCACACACACAACCGATCGCATCCACTCACACACACAACCGATCGCATCCACTCACACACACAACCGATCGCATCCACTCACACACACAACCGATCGCATCCACTCACACACACCCGATCGCATACACTCACACACACAGACACTGACGATATTGCACATACGCTCTGATACTCACAACATCCGGGGATATCACATGCTTCTGGCCATGTGATCCTCCGTCAGGTCCTGGAAGCTCACAGCACAATATCGCCGCCGAGAAGCAAGCGATATCCCAGGATGTTGTGAGTATTTGGATGCGATGTGATGTGTGAGGTATGTGTGAGTGTGATCTGATTTGTGTGTGTGTGCTGTTATGTTATGTATGTTCCGCAGCTGCAGGACCTTGATGTGTGGATGCGATGTGATGTGTGTGTGAGGTGTGTATGAGAGTGAGTGTGAGCCGGTGTACACTGGTAACTATGATACACATCGGGTAACTAAGGGACCTTAGTTACCCGATGTGTATAATGGTTACCAGCTTTCACGGCCTCCGTTAAGATCCCAGCATCGCAAGGTTATGTGTGGCGCTGCCGGGATCCTGACGGAGCCGGTGTAGAAGCAAGCGATATCCCAGCATGTTGTGATGTGTGAGGTGTGTGTGGATGTGATGTGTGGATGTGATGTGTGAGGTGTGTGTGAGAGTGAGTGTGATCTGATGTGTGTGTGTGTACTCACCTGGGAATCGGAGCCCCGTGTCAGTTAGGCCAGAGCGAGCGTGCATTGCGTGAGGGGGGCGGGGCCTGCAGAGAGCCGGGGCGAGAGGCCAATCCGTGTGGGGGGGCGGGGCCATGGCGAGCCCAGCGGCCAATCAGCTTTGTGTCACCGTAAGGACACAATTTCGGAGCATGACAGACAGACAGATAGACAGACAGATAGACAGACAGACAGACAGACAGAATAAGGCAATTATATATATAGATAGATTCTGTGGCAGTTTTCCATGTGTGCTCGCTTGTTTTGGGCTCCAGCTGCCATCTGGTGGCCTTTTCATGTAATTACATTTCTTATTTATTTTTTTTTTTTTATATAATTGTACTGTGTTGTGGGTCCCTCCTGTCATCATTAACCTTGCATATAAATTGCTGTTTTAACTACATTACTAATAAAGGAATATATATTTTATTGGAATTTGGCTGTTTTTCTTGTCGGTTTTATATTTATATGAATAGCCTATTTATTGGAGTTGGGGTGTATTTAATATATTTATATATAGTGATAGTTTTTAAAAATACACTATATCATACCCCCCACCTTGGCATTAATCTGTTTAGATAAGAATGATGTAATGTGACGTCATCAGAATCTCTCACCTCTCCAGTAAGCCGGAAGAGGATCTCTAGGGTGAGGTGTAATATCCTCTCCGCCATCTTGTCCCTGTCCATATCCATTCTTCACGGGGCAATCAGGAGAATTCTCTTCTATAGAAGATCTCCACTGAGAGGATCCGATATTGTAGGGACCTGAATGGGAAGGAGATGAGCCGATATGTAACATTAATGGAGATGAGGGAGGTGAGATATCATTTGGATAGGAAAAAAAATTCAACATGAAATGTGCTATGTAAGTAGTAAAACCGACCGATAAAAGTAGCACATTATATTTATAAAAAAAAAACCCACAATCCTTCATACGACAATGTGAACGGAAAAATAAAAGAGTAATTGTTCCCGAAATAAAAGTAGGAAAATACAAAAGTGCAAAAACAAATAATTTCCCAGTTTTTTGGTTAAGAACAGGACAATGGGATTAGGATTTGATGTTTTCTTGTCTCTAACGGAAGAGGAGGGGCCACACATGGCGTACGGATCTGTGCACTCGCTGACGCACAATTTACCACCCATTTCTTGCTTGAAGGCAGAAATATAGTGGAATTATCCCAATTACAAAATGTGCCCACATTATATTTCACTCCTAAACTAGAAAAATTATGTAAATAAAGTTTATATATTCTAAACTGGTTTCGGAGCTCGTAGACTTTAACCCTTTAATGACCGCGGACAGTAAAATTATGTCCTATCGGTCAGTGTTAATTCCCTCCCACTGCTGCCGGCAGCCGGCGGAGATAGGCGCACACCTCAGATGATTTGTACAGCCAAGATGTGTGCCTAGCAGATACCAGCAGATCCGCGATCTGCCCGTGCCTGTTAACCCCTTAAATGGCGCTGTCAAAATGTGACAGCGCCAGTATAATCGCAATCGCCATAAAACTTTACTCACAGGCCTCCACCGGAAGTCACGTGACGTGATCATGTGGATTCGATGGTTGCCATAGTAGTACAGGGTCATATGAGGAGTCCTGTAGCTCACATGACTTAGGTCCTGTAATAAGCAGCCAAGTACTGCAGGTTACAGGAGGGTTGTGGCTAAATCAAAGTGGGTAGGACCTGTGGGCGTGACCAGCTTCTTTAGTGGGCGTGACGGCTTTGGTGGGCGTGGTGATGTTTTCTTCAGTCCATTATACTCATGCAAGGGGGGGCTTCACCCCCCCCTGCACTCCCCCATCTGGAGGTCTTATCCCCAGACCCTCGCTTCTATTATAATCAACTCTATGCCGATGTGGACTTAGAAGAATAATGTATCTTTTTGGTATGAACAATGTCGTGGAGGCCCCGCCCCTTTCTGGTCACATGTGCGTGATGTCAGCAGAGGTGCCGCTAGCCACTGGGATTTAGATGTTACTGTTACAGGAGATGAGTATTTTTCCCGATCTATAAAAATAAAAAAGTTACGGCTCTCAGAAGAAGGAGAGCGAATAAAACCGAAAAATCGGCTGGGGGTGAAGGGGTTAAACATCTGGGCCATCTGACTCCTACTCTATAGTGATGTTCTACAATGTCATTACATAGCAGTGCATCTATACGCAAACATGTAGCAACGGAGAGGAAATCCGTCCATCTTTACATAAGGCAGAGATGGTTTATTACTGCCTCTGCCTTCTCTGTCACTGTATACAAAACTCTGCGGAGCAATGCTGCGGGAACGGCAAGGGACCTGACAGCGACACAGATCTCTGCGTGAGAGCCCATCCACCATCGGTACTTGCCAATTGTAATTGTTTGGAGTCTGGTAAGTTTGATTTTTGTTTTGGGGGGGGGGGGGGTGTCAGTCTGCTTTCTTTTCGGGATGTCTGCTTTCTTTAATGAAGAGTCCTGCAGTATTCTTTAACTTTTTTAGATGCTTGGACACTTCCCTATGGAAACGCAACTAGGGCTTATTTTTAGAGTAGGGCTTATATTTTAATTACAGTATAGTCAAAAAAGCCCCAAATATCCTACTAGGACTTATTTTCTGGGTAGGCCTTATTTTCAAGGTAGAAAGAGCTGACTGTGCTTCCTCCCCCCATACACAGAGGCCATGTGGTCACTGCTAAGAAGTAAATTAAAAATACTTAAATACGGAACTGATCCCCCCCACCCCCCTCCTTGGAATATGTGAAATATAGGAAAATACCATTGTGAATCCAAACCTCTGTTATTAGCCCCAATCAGGTAAAAAACAGCCATATATACAAAATAATAAGTGTTACAAAATAGCTAAGAAATAGTTACATGAGGTCATAAACATATAATAATATGAGTGTCCGGCTTTCAGTCATATAAATGCATACAGTTGCACACTGAAAAAGCCAAAAATGTACAAGGGAAAATAGGGCACTGCATGATTTAAAAGAGAGATATTTACCGTAGTTTATGTATTGGCCAATGCATATAAGCCCAGAAACCAAAGGCAAGGTATATCTCTGTTATCCGGGAACCTACCTACCTTGCCGTTGGTTCCGGGCTTACATGCATTGGCCAATACATAAACTAAATATCTCTCTTTTGCAGTAATGCAGTGCCATATTTTCCCTTGTACACTTTTGGCTTTTTCAGTGTGCAACTGTATGCATTTATAGTTACTATGTTTTTGCAGTTAGCACCTGTTCACATTTGTTGGATGTGCGGGTCAGTTTTTTGATACTTCCGGCTTTCAGTCATAGGGATTGCCCCGATGAGGTTTTAGTCTTTGCTTTACAGTGATCAGTGGTTGTATACGCGCTCTCAGCACTGACTGACAGCAGGTTCTAATGCTGAGCGGCTGTCAGTCACTGCGGGGGATCAGGGTATACACTGTGTGCAGCATTATTAGGCAAGTTGTATTTTAGAGGACTTTTTTTTTTATTATTGCTCAAGAACTATGTTCTCAATCAACCCAAAAGACTCATAAATATCAAACCTTAATATTTTTGGAAGTTGGAGTGGTTTTTTTTTAGATTTGGCTTTCTTAGGAGGATATCTGTTTGTGCAGGTAACTATTACTGTGCAGAATTATTAGGCAACTTAATAAAAACCAAATATATTCCCATCTCACTTGTTTCTTTTCACAAGGTAAACCAATATACCGTATTTTTCGCTTTATAAGACGCACCGGATTATAAGACGCACCCCCAAATTTGGTGAAGGAATAGAGAATTTTTTTTAATAAATGGGGTCCGTCTAATAATGCCAGTGTCTGTCTAACAAATCATATAGAGTATATGTCCCTCATAGCCCCCATCCTAAAATTAGCCCCCTTAATCTGGATATGGCCACCTTATATTGAATATAGCCCCCTTGGGCTGGCACACGTCCCCCAGTGATGTAACATGTCCCCTATGGCTGGCACGCTGCCCCCTGTGGCTGGCACAAACTGGCCCCCTGTGGCTGGCACACACGCTACCCCCTGTGGCTGTCACACACGCTGCCCCCTGTGGCTGTCACACACGCTGCCCCCTGTGGCTGTCACACACGCTGCCCCCTGTGGCTGTCACACACGCTGCCCCCTGTGGCTGGCACACACACTGCCCTCTGTGGCTGGCACACACGCTGGCCCCTGTGGCTGGCACAAACTGGCCCCCTGTGGCTGGCACACACGCTACCCCCTGTCGCTGGCACACACTCTGCCCCCTGTGGTTGTCACACACGCTGCCCCCTGTGGCTGGCACACACGCTGCCCCCTGTGGCTGGCACACACGCTGGCCCCTGTGGCTGGCACACACCCTGGCCCCTGTGGCTGGCACACACCCTGGCCCCTGTGGCTGGCACACACCCTGGCCCCTGTGGCTGGCACACACGCTGCCCCCTGTGGCTGGCACACACGCTGCCCCGTGGCTGGCACACACGCTGCCCCCTGTGGCTGTCACACACGCTGCCCCCTGTGGCTGTCACACACGCAGCCCCCTGTGGCTGTCACACACGCAGCCCCCTGTGGCTGTCACACACCCTGCCCCCTGTGGCTGTCACACACGCTGCCCCCTGTGGCTGTCAAACACGCTGCCCCCTGTGGCTGGCACACACGCTGCCCCCTGTGGCTGGCACACACGCTGCCCCCTGTGGCTGGCACACACGCTGGCCCCTGTGGCTGGCACACACGCTGGCCCCTGTGGCTGGCACACACGCTGGCCCCTGTGGCTGGCACACACGCTGGCCCCTGTGGCTAGCACACACCCTGGCCCCTGTGGCTGGCACACACGCTGGCCCCTGTGGCTGGCACACACGCTGGCCCCTGTGGCTGGCACACACGCTGGCCCCTGTGGCTAGCACACACGCTGGCCCCTGTGGCTGGCACACACGCTGGCCCCTGTGGCTAGCACACACGCTGGCCCCTGTGGCTGGCACACACGCTGGCCCCTGTGGCCGGCACACACGCTGGCCCCTGTGGCCGGCACACACGCTGGCCCCTGTGGCTGGCACACTTGCTGGCCCCTGTGGCTGGCACACACCCTGGCCCCTGTGGCTAGCACACACCCTGGCCCCTGTGGCTGGCACACACCCTGGCCCCTGTGGCTAGCACACACCCTGGCCCCTGTGGCTGGCACACACGCTGCCCCATGCTGCTGCTTTTAGTAAAATAAACTCTTTCCTTACCTTCTCCAGCGCTGTGCTCCCTCGTGTACCCCTCCTCAGGGTTGAACTCCGGCCTCCTGCATTTTCTGGTTCACAGTCCCCGTCATGTGATCGGCACAGCAGTGTGTTATCTCTGCATGCCTGATCATAGCGGCAGGAGGGAGACGGCAGATGCTGGAGGAGGTGAGTAACGAGTTTATTATTTTACTATGGGTAGCAGCATGGGGGCCATAGATAACACAGGGGGAGGGGGCATTTGTGAGCAAAGGGAAGCACGGGCAGATATAATATGCACAGCTCCCCCAGCCCATCACCGCGGTGCAATTTCAGCACCACAGGGGTGGACAGCAGCTGTGCATATTATATGAGCGGGTGCAGGAGATCAAACGCTGCCGCCCTCAGCTTCACAAGTCTATACCAGCCTCCACCAGCTCCCCCAGCACCGCTCCAGAGCGGCCCCACCTCCCCTGGACCCTGCAGTATATAATCCGTATATTCGGTATATAAGACGCACCCCCTACTTTCCCCCAAAATTTGGGGGAACAAAAGTGCGTCTTATAAAGCGAAAAATACGGTAAATGCACAAAATTTAGAAATATACATTTCTGACACGCAAAAACAAAACCCCAAAAAATTAGTGACCACTATAGCCACCTTTCTTTATGATGGCACTCATCAGCCGACCATCCATAGATTCTGTCAGTTGCTTGATCTGTTTACGATCAACATTGCGTGCAGCAGCCACCACAGCCTCCCAGACACTGTTCCCAGAGGTGGACTGTTTTCCCTCCCTGTAGATCTTACATTTTATGAGGGACCACAGCTTCTCTATCGGGTTCAGATCAGGTGAACAAGGGGGCCATGTCATTATTTTTTCATCTTTTAGACCTTTACTGGCCAGCCATGCTGTGGAGTAGTTGGATGCATGTGATGGAGCATTGCCTGCATGAAAATCATGTTTTTCTTGAACGATACCGACTTCTTCCTGTACCACTGCTTGAAGAGGTTGTCTTCCAGAAACTGGCAGTAGATCTGGGAGTTGAGCTTCACTCCATCCTCACCACACCAGAGATTGTCTGTCTGCTGTCTCTCAAAGCATGTCCTCCCTCTTTCTGAAACTGAATCTCTCCAAAACTGAGTTTCTTGTGTTTCCTCCCTCTACCAACCAATCTACACCCGACATCTCAATTACCTTCGATGATTTAATCATTATTCCCAAGCAGCATGCTCGCTGTCTTGGGTCATATTTGACTCAGAACTCTCCTTCATTCCCCATATACAATCACTCACTCGCACATGTCGCCTACATCTCAAAAACATCTCCAGAATCCGACCATTTCTTACTTTGGAAACTGCAAAAACCCTTACTGTCGGTCTTATTCATTCCCACCTAGATTACTGCAACTCTTTATTGTTTGGTCTCCCTCGGACCAAACTCTCCCCTCTCCAATCCATCTTGAATGCAGCTGCCAGGGTCATATTCCTGTCCAGCCGCTTCACCGATGCCTCTCCCTTGTGCCAGTCACTACACTGGCTACCTATCAGCTACAGAATACAAAACAAACTCACATCCCTCACCCACAAAACTCTCCACAGCTCTGCACCACCATATATCTCATCCCTCATCTCTGTCTGTCATCCTACCCGCCCCCTTCGTTCAGCAAATGATCTTAGACTAACATCCTCCATAATACGAACCTCACACCTCCGTCTCCAAGACTTTTCTCGTGCCGCGCCAGTTTTCTGGAATGCGCTACCCCAAAGAATGCGACTAATATCCAGCCCCCAAGTTTTTAAGCGTACATTAAAAACACATCTCTTCAGACAAGCTTATCATAATAACTTACTAACCTAACTGTCCCCCGTCCCACCATCTAAATGCTACTCATAACCTTCTCTCTCCTATTTCTGTCCTCACATCCTACATACAACCAATAGCACGTAAGGACACCCAAAAGGTTACTGTCTAAAGACCAGATCATTCATCTTTATATGTAACTACCGTATTTTTCGCTTTATAAGACGCACCTGATTATAAGACGCACCCCCAAATTTGGTGAAGGAATAGAGATTTTTTTAATAAATGGGGTCCGTCTTATAATGCCAGTGTCCGTCTAACAAATAATAAAGGGTATATGTCCCTCATAGCCCCCTCATCCTAAAATTAGCCCCCTTAATCTGGATATGGCCACCTTATATTGAACACGTCCCCCAGTGATGTCACATTTCCCCTATGGCTGGCACACATCCTCTATGGCTGGCACATGGCCCCTGTGGCTGGCACACAGGCCCACTCTGGCTGGCACACAGGCCCACTGTGGCTGGCACACGGCCCATTAATGCTGCACACGGCCCCCTGTGGCTGGCACACAGGCCCCCTATTGCTGCACATGGCCCCCTGTGGCTGGCACACGGCCTACTGTGGCTGGCACACGGCCCACTGTGGCTGGCACACGGCCCACTAATGCTGCACACGGCCCCCTGTGACTGGCACACAGACCCACTGTGGATGGCACACAGGCCCCCTATTGCTGCACATGGGCCCCTGTGGATGGCACACAGCCCACTGTGACTGGCACACAGGCCCACTGTGTTTGGCACACAGGCCCACTGTGGCTGGCACACAGGCCCACTGTGGCTGGCACACAGGCCCACTGTGGCTGGCACACAGGCCCACTGTGGCTGGCACACAGGCCCCCTATTGCTGCACATGGCCCCCTGTGGATGGCACATGGCCCACTGTGGCTGGCACACATCACCCTCTGTTAGATATCGCCCCCATGTTGCTGCTTTTAGTAAAATAAACTATTTCCTTACCTTCTGCAGCACTGTCCTGTCTCGTGTCTCCCTCCTCGGGGTTGAGCTCCTCCTGTCTCCTGCACTTCCCACTTCCTGGTTCTAGTGCCGGTCATGTGATCGGGACAGCAGAGAGATATCTCTGCGTGCCTGATCACAGCGGCAGGAGGGAGACCGGGCAGACATGCAGGAGGAGGTGAGTAAAGAATTTATTATTTTACTATGGGCAGCAGCATGGGGGCCATATCTAACACAGGGGGGGCATGTGCGATCAAAGGGAGCACAGGCAGATATAATATGTGCAGCTCCCCCAGCCCATCAGCGCGATGCAGTTTCAGCACCACGCTGATGGACAGCGGCTGTGCATATTATATGAGCGGGAGCAGGAGATCAAACGCTGCCGCCCGCAGCTTCACCTGCCTTCACCAGCACCCCCAGCACCGCTCCAGAGCGGCCCGCACCTCCACTGAACTCTATACATATATATATACACTCCCCCTCCCGTATATTCAGTTTATAAGACGCACCCCATACTAACCCCCAAAATTTGGGGGAACAAAAGTGTGTCTTATAAAGCGAAAAATACGGTAATTAACTAGCATAACAATAGCCAGCCAGATCTACAAGTGTGCTTCACCTCTTGTGTCCCCCTTCTTCCCCTAAGATTGTAAGCTTTCGAGCAGGGCCCTCATTCCTACTGTAGATGTTGAATTAAGTACTATTTTGTTTTGTATTTGTCTATACAACCCCCCACCGGATTGTAAAGTGCTGTGGAATATGTTGGCGCTATATAAATAAACTTTATTATTATTATTATTATTATTATTATTATTATTATTATTATTATTATCCTCAACTTGAAAAGGTCCCACAAGTTCATCTTTGATGATACCAGCCCATACCAGTCCCCACCTCCACCTTACTGGCCTCTGAGTCGGAGTGGAGCTCTCTGCTCTTTACTGATCCAGCCTCTGGCCCATCCATCTGGCCCATCAAGAGTCACTCTCATTTCATCAGTCCATAAAACCTTTGAAAAATCACTCTTAAGATATTTCTTGGCCCAGTCTTGACGTTTTATCTCATGTTTCTTGTTCAGAGGTGGTCGTTTTTCAGCCTTCCTTACCTTGGCCATGTCCCTGAGTATGGCACACCTTGTGCTTTTTTATATTCAGTAACGTTGCAGCTCTGAAATATGGCCAAACTGGTGGCAAATGGCATCTTGGCAGCTTCACGCTTGATTTTTCTCAATTCATGGGCAATTATTTTGCGCCTTTTTTGCCCAACACGCTTCCTGCGACGCTGTTGGCTTTTTGCCATGAAACGCTTGATTGTTCGGTGATCACGCTTCAAAAGTTTGGCAATTTCAAGACTGCTGCATCCCTCTGCAAGACATCTCACAATTTTGGACTTTTCAGAGCCCGTCAAATCTCTCTTCTGACTCATTTTGCCAAAGGAAAGGAAGTTGCCTAATAATTAAGAACAACTTACATAGGGTTTTGATGTCATTACACCACACCCCTCCTCATTATAGAGATGCACATCACCTGATTTGCTTAATTGGTAGTTGGCTCTCAAGCCTATACAGCTTGGAGTAGGACAACATGTATAAAAAGTATCATGTGATCAAAATACTCATTTGCCTAATAATTCTGCACACAGTGTATATGTGGTAACAGACATTTCCCTTATTTTCCCACCAGTATCGCTCGACATCAGCAATAAAAAACTCGATGCTGAAGTTGGTTTCTTATTTGGATTGTTTTTCTGTTTTTTTTACAGGTTTAACAACAAACGTAAAAAAAAAATCACAATAATTAAGTACAATACAGCGAGGAGCCCGGATGTGAATACACTTAAAAGCAGTTACAAAAATTATAAAACTGGCACAAAAATGGGCATCAAAATGGGTAACAAAGGGTGTTTCTGAAAGGGTTAAATGACCTTGGGTCACTAATCTGACCCCACCATTATATAGTGATGTCTCGCATCAGATTCAGGTCACCTCAGCCCGGCCCAAATGGGTTCTGGGCATCAGAACTGGCAGCAAAGTGACCAAATAGGCAATTCACCCAGATGTGAATGAGTAACTGGTGTTCTGTAAAGTTCTCTTCCGGCTGATGGAAATGGGTTTCTGGCATTAATTTGTAATCACAAAGGGAAAGCCGCCATTGTTCTCTGATTTCAGTCTATGGGCAAATTATTATGGTTTTACCTATATAGATCAGTGGCCCAAAGTCATTTAACCCTTTCCATAAACCGGGCTTTACACGCTACGACATCGCTAATGCGATCTCGTTGGGGTCACGGAATTTGTGACGCACATCCGGCCGCATTAGCGATTTTGTTGCTTGTGACACCTATGAGCGATTTAGCATCATTGGAAAAACGTGCAAAATCGCTCATCGGTGACATGGGGTCCCTTCTCAAGAATCGTTGCAGCTGCAGCTAGCGATGTAGTTCCTCGTTGCTGCGGCAGCACACATCGCTATGTGTGATGCCGCAGGAACGAGGAACTTCACCTTACCTACGTCCCGCTCATCTCCGCCCCTCCGCTTCTATTGGGCGGCGGCTCACTGGCGCTACTGTGACGTCGCTGTGACGCTGAACGAACTGCCCCCTCAGAAAGGAGGCGGTTCGCCAGTCACAGCGACGTCGCAGAGCAGGTAAGTAGTGTGACGGGTCCGCACAATGTTGTGCGACACGGGCAGCGATTTGCACGTGTCGCACAACCGATGGGGGCGGGTACGCACACTAGCGATATCGGTCACGATATTGCAGCTTGTAAAGCAGCCTTAACGCTCTTTGGAGCCACTTTGATGCCCATTTTAGTGCCAGATTTATCATTTTTGTTGCTGCTTTTCAGTGTATTCACATCCGGGTTCCGCACTGCAGTGGATATTTTTGTCATGTTTTATTTTTGTTATTAAAAAACGTTAAAAAAAAATAAAAAATTGCCAAACAAGAAACCGACTTCAGCCTCATCATGAAAGCAAGGAAATGATAAAGATGACGACAGTAACAGTAAAATTAAGCCGAGGAAATCACGAGAAAAGATGCAACATTTACTTGAATATCCGAACAAAGAAAAAGATTGTCACAGATATTTAACCTCTTTATGACAGCCTTACGGAATAAAACTGCGGCAGAAAAAGGTACTTATTCTGATCCGCTGTTTTAAAACGGTGGCAAGAAATAAAGTGTACACCGGCCCCCAGCATAGGAAAATTTCCGTGGTTTCAGCTACCGGAGGTAGCTCAGACCCTGGAGAGCACGATTCAGGCCGAAAAAAAGGATTTATCCCGCAACTGGCATAGATGGCTAGATAAATAGATGTCCAACATATATAGAATATCCCACCCCCCTGCATATTCTAAGCTGGCACTCTTTAGTAACTTTCATGTGGCTCTAAGGGGTGTTTAACCTTGTGTTTAGCATTAAAAAAAACAGCTAAGGTAAAGCAGACGGCTGCAGACCACAGCTGGCAGCTTCACCTTGGCTGGTAATCCAAAATGGAGGTCTCTCCATGCTGTTTTTTTAATTGGTGTCCCCCCAAATTGAATTACCAGCCAAGGTAAAATGGACAGCTGTGGTCTTGTATTCTCAGGGTGGAAAGAACCATGGTTATTTGGCCCTTCCCTGCCTAAATATAGCAGGCCGCAGCCGCCCAGAAGTGGCGCATCCATTAAATGCGCTAATCCTGGTGCTTCGCACAGCTAATCCCGTTGCCCTGGTGTGGTGGCAAATGGGGTAATAAATGGGGTTGTTGGGGTTAGGGTTAGTGATATCACGGCGTCTATCAGATACCCGATATCACTAGTCTAGTCAGTAATAATAATAATAATAAAAAAAAAAAAAAAAAGATCCTCTCACATTCCCTCCTTCACTAATTTATTGAAAGGAAAAAAAAAAAAAAAATCAGGTCTGCCGTAATCCATTTTGGAGGTCCTACAACATTGATGGCGAACCTATAGCACGCGTGCCAGACTGGGCACGCAGAGCCCTTTCTGCCGACACGCGCGCTGTCACCACATTCAGCCACTTTGAACTGTCAGTGTGATCACGCCGGCAGTTCAAAGTTGTATTGGAGCAGAGGAAAGATTTTGCCTCCCTCTGACACTCCTCCTCTTCTAGGCCGCAGCCTGTTGTCTAGGAGATGTCAGAGTGTCAGTAAGCGGCGCCGGTGTCTTGTAGCCACGCGGGAACTGAGGACCCAGCGGCGCGAAGTGGTGGAGCTGGTGCTGGAAGTGGAGTTTTTGTTTCATTTTTAAACTGTGCCAAGGTGTGGGGGACAGTGCCAGCACGAATGGGGGGGGGGACAGGGCCAGGACGGATGGGGGGACAGTGCCAGCACGGATGGGGGAAACATGGACAGCACGGATGGGGGAAACATGGACAGCACGGATGAGGGGACAGTGCCAGCACGGATGGGGGAAATATGGACAGCACAGATGGGGGAGACACATGGCTGCAAGGATGGGGGAGACACATGGCTGAAAGGATGGGGGAAAAACATGGCTGCAAGGATGGGGGAGAAACATGGCTGCAAGGATGGGGGAGAAACATGGCTGCAAGGATGGGGGAGAAACATGGCTGCAAGGATGGGGGAGAAACATGGCTGCAAGGATGTGGGAGAAACATGGCTGCAAGGATGGGGGAGAAACATGGCTGCAAGGATGGGGGAGAAACATGGCTGCAAGGATGGGGGAGAAACATGGCTTCAAGGATGGGGGAGAAACATGGCTGCAAGGATGGGGGGAAACATGGCTGCAAGGATGGGGAGGGAAACATGGCTGCAAGGATGGGGAGGGAAACATGGCTGCAAGGATGGGGAGGGAAACATGGCTGCAAGGATGGGGGGAAACATGGCTGCAAGGATGGGGAGGGAAACATGGCTGCAAGGATGGGGAGGGAAACATGGCTGCAAGGATGGGGAGGGAAACATGGCTGCAAGGATGGGGAGGGAAACATGGCTGCAAGGATGGGGAGGGAAACATGGCTGCAAGGATGGGGAGGGAAACATGGCTGCAAGGATGGGGAGGGAAACATGGCTGCAAGGATGGAGGGGAAACATGGCTGGAAGGATGGGGGGGAAACATGGCTGCAAGGATGGGGGGAAACATGGCTGCAAGGATGGGGGGAAACATGGCTGCAAGAATGGGGGAGAAACATGCCAGGATGGGGTACATTTAGCAGGAAGGGGAACATGGCAGGAAGGGTGACATTTAACAGGATGGGATACATGTACCAGGATGGGGGAAAAAATGCCAGGATGGGGGTACATGAACATGCCAGGATGGGGAATATTTAGCAGGAAGGGGAACATATCAGGAAAGAGGACATTTACCAGGATAAGGGAGCATGTCTGGATGGGGTACATTTACCAGGATGGGGGGGGGGGGAAATGCCAGAATGGGGTACATTTACCAGGATGGGGGAACATGCCAGAATGGGGTATATTTTCCAGAATGGGGTCACTTAACAGCATGGGGGAACATGCCAGCGTTGAAATACATTTACAATAATGGGGTACATTTACCAGGATGGGGTACATTTACCAGGATGGAGGACATTTACCAGGAATGGGGTACATGCCGGGATGAGGTACATTTACCAGGATGGGGTCATTTAACAGCATGGGGGAACATGCCAGTGATGAAATACATTTACAATAATGGGGTACATTTACCAGGATGGGGTCACTTAACAGCATGGGGGAACATGCCAGTGATGAAATACATTTACAATAATGGGGTACATTTACCAGGATGGGGTCATTTAACAGCATGGGGGAACATGCCAGTGATGAAATACATTTACAATAATGGGGTACATTTACCAGGATGTGGGAACATGCCAGAATGGGGTACATTTACCAGGATGGGGTCATTTAACAGCATGGGGGAACATGCCAGTGATGAAATACATTTACAATAATGGGGTACATTTACCAGGATGTGGGAACATGCCAGAATGGGGTACATTTACCAGGATGGGGTCATTTAACAGCATGGGGGAACATGCCAGTGATGAAATACATTTACAATAATGGGGTACATTTACCAGGAATGGGGTACATGCCGGGATGAGCTACATTTTCCAGGATGGGGTCATTTAACAGCATGGGGGAACATGCCAGCGTTGAAATACATTTACAATAATGGGGTACATTTACCAGGATGGGGTACATTTACCAGGATGGAGGACATTTACCAGGAATGGGGTACATGCCGGGATGAGGTACATTTACCAGGATGGGGTCATTTAACAGCATGGGGGAACATGCCAGTGATGAAATACATTTACAATAATGGGGTACATTTACCAGGATGGGGTCACTTAACAGCATGGGGGAACATGCCAGTGATGAAATACATTTACAATAATGGGGTACATTTACCAGGATGGGGTCATTTAACAGCATGGGGGAACATGCCAGTGATGAAATACATTTACAATAATGGGGTACATTTACCAGGATGTGGGAACATGCCAGAATGGGGTACATTTACCAGGATGGGGTCATTTAACAGCATGGGGGAACATGCCAGTGATGAAATACATTTACAATAATGGGGTACATTTACCAGGAATGGGGTACATGCCGGGATGAGCTACATTTACCAGGATGGGGTCATTTAACAGCATGGGGGAACATGCCAGTGATGAAATACATTTTCAATAATGGGGTACATTTACCAGGATGTGGTACATTTACCAGGATGGAGGACATTTACCAGGAATGGGGTACATGCCGGGATGGGGCCATGATGGGGACAAATATACCAGAATGTAGGAAATATATATCAGGATAGGGGACATGTTTAACAGGATGTGGCTCAGGAAGGGAGAAATAATTACACAATGAAGGGGGAGGGGAGCAACTCGTACGTCTTTATGGGTTTTCAAGATGTTCAGACTTTGAAATGTAGATGTGGATTACAGGGTGACATCTGATTGCATTCCATGCTAAAATATCAGTCTAATATGCTGCATTTTTTTCCAGAAACATTAATCCAACTGCTGTGTCTGGAAAGGGCAGTGGCAGTGGCTCAGTTTCAATATGTGGTAAGCATGAGTGTGATGCCTCCTGCTGAAGAGAAGACTGCAAAGGTAAGGTTAAAATCAATTATTTAAATAATAGGATTGGTTGGCACTTCGGAAAAAAAAATTGGGTTTAGGGCTACAGTTTGGGCACTCGGCCTCTGAAAGGTTGGCCATGACTGTCCTACGACTCTGGAGCTTCCAGAATATGGGGGCACGCTCAGAGAACGTATCCCCCATTTTCTGGAAGAGCAAACCCTGCATGTGAGGAGTGTGGTTGCAGTGATACTGCACTCACACTCCTCTGGTCCACAGCACGGCAGTGTGAGCTGCAGTAAGCTCAGTGTCACTACTAGCAGGGAGCCGGCTGAGAGCCGCTCTGCACATGTGGCCAGGATCTTCTGAGAAGGAAGAGGATGGATCGTGGGGGATCGTCACTGCTGGAGGTAATGGGAGACCAGGGATTGACAGGGGGTGATTTGGCTGGACCTGGGGAAAACTTTATTTATTTATTTGTCAAACTTGTATGCAGCGCTTCTCCAAAGACTCAGAGTGGCTCACGACATAAATGCAAATTACAAAGCCTTTAACAAATAAAACAATTAACATAAAATAAATATATCTTTTTTTTTATATATACCTTAAAAATTATAAAACCCCCAACAGACATACTCCATTCATACCCATCTTAACACAGTCATAAATTATTAGCTTTATTAGCTGTATCCGACACTAACAATCCCAGGCCTGATGGCATAGGTGAGTCTCGAGGTCTTTACAGAAAGCCAGTAAGGTAGGGGCAAGACGGAGACCTGGGGGGAGATTGTTCCAGAGGGATGGAGCTACTATGGAGAAGGCTGTAGCCTGGGAGTCACCAGTCGACAGTGAGCTATTGGCGGGACTCGAAGGAGGCCTTCCCTATGGGCTCGAACTGGTCACTGAGACACATGAGGTAATAGACGATCTGGAAGGTATGCTGGTCCTATAGCATGTAGGGCTTTATAGGTGATCACCAATACTTTGAATTGTACTCGGAGACTAATCAGTAGCCAGTGCAACTCGCTGAGTGTTGGCAAAATGTGGGAATGCCTAGGAAGTCCCACAATTGTTCTCGCGGCTGCATTCTGGACTACCTGCAGTCTCCGAATACTTTTCAAGGGTATCCCCATGTAGAGAGCGTTGCAGTAGTCAATCCTCAAAGTAATAGGGGCAGGGGCCACTGTGCGTAGAGCCTCACAATCCAAATAAGGGCGCAACTGGTGCACCAGGTGAACCTGGGCAAACGCCCCCCTCGCCACAGCCGATACATGGTGGTCTAATGTTAGCCGTGGATCGAGGAGGACTCCCAAGTTGCGAACCTTCTCTGAGGGGGTAATAAACTCCCCCCCCCAAGCTAATGGAGGGATAGTTTGAATTGTCCCTAGGAGGCAATACCCACAGCTACTCCGTCTTGTCGGGATTCAGCCTGAGCCTATTATCACCCATCCAGACCATCACAGCCTCCAGACACCGACACATCACTTCTGCTGCTTCATTGACTTGACATGGGGAAGAAACGTACAGCTGTGTATCATCCGCGTACTGGTGGCAACGTACCCCGTGTCATTGGATGATCTCAGCCAGTGGTTTCATATAGATGTTAAATAGCAGGGGCGAGAGGACTGACCCCTGAGGCACCTCACAAAGAAGAGACCTAGGAGATGACCTCTGACCCCCCACTAATACCGACTGCAACCGATCAGAGAGATAGGAGAACCACCATAAAACAGTGCCTCCCACTCCCAATCCCTCTAATCGGCGTAGGATACCATGATCGATGGTATCGAAAGCCACTGAGAGGTCAAGAAGCACCAGAATAGAGGACTCATCCCTATCCCTATCCCTATCCCGGGCCCGCCAGAGATCATCCATCAATGCAATCAAAGCAGTTTCAGTGGAATAGCCAGGCCTGAAACTGGACTGTAAAAGGACCTAGGTGATCGGTCTCATCCAAGGACCGCTGTAGTTGGAGCCCCACCACCTTCTCTATAACCTTCCAAATAAAGGGAAGGTTGGAGACCAGACGATAGTTATTAAAAACGTCTGGGTCCAGGGAAGGCCTCTTGAGGAGGGGACGCACAATTGCCTCCTTGTAGGGAGCCGGAAAGGACCCTTCCCTCAAAGAAGCATTCACAATTTTCTGGATCCAGCACCGTGTTACCTCTCTACCAGCCACAACCAGCCAGGAGGGGCACGGATCCAGTAAACAAGTAGCAGAGTTCACAGATCAAACCTATCCCAGATAACCTGCTCAAGACATGCCCCAGTACCTCGACTGAATCATTATCAGTCGACACTGCATTCCAGATCCGCCCGAATCTTTGAGACCTTATCACAAAAAAGTTGTTAAAATCCTCGGCACTACCCTGCAAGGGTTCTGCAGCCCTCTTGATGTTAAGGAGGGTGTGTGGTCACCTTAAACAATGCGGCCGGGCGATTTTCCGCAGACGCAACCAGAGCGGAAAAGTACAAAGACTTTGCCGTTCTGAACGCTTTCAGATACCTCTTAGTACAAGATATTAGTCTGGTTCGCGCAGATTCAGACATACAGTGCCTCCACTGCCTCTCTAGACATCTACATAGATGCTTCATTCCCCTGAGTTCCTCAGTAAACCAAGGAGATCTCCTGGGTTCATCGCCGTGGAGAGGCTGGATAGGCGCAATCTGGTCAAGAGCCTCCTTGGCATCCATATTACAGGCTGATGCTAGAGACTCCGCCGAAGTATGGACAAACGAATCCGGTAATTCCCCAAGCGCCATCTGAAAGTCCTTCGGATCCATCAAGCGTCTGGGGCGGAACCACTTAACGGGTTCCGCCTCCCTGAAAGGAAGGATTGGCATCTGAAAGTCAAGCCGTAGCAGAAAATGATCCGACCATGACAAGGGCGAAGTATCTAAGCCCCTTACATCGAGATCATCTCTCAATTGCCCCGAAAAGAATATCATATCGGGGGTGTGTCCCCCCCTGTGAGTTGGACCCTGTATTACTTGATTCAGGTCCATGGTTGTCATGGAAGCCATGAACTCCCGTGCCAGCCCAGAGGATTCACCGAGCGACGGTAAATTAAAGTCCCCCAGCACCATCAATCTGGGGAACTCAACCGCCAACCCAGCTATCTCCTCGACTAGCACTGGTAGAGCTGTTGCCACGCAGCTGGGAGGCAGGTATGCAAGCAACAAGCCTACCTGAATCCCTAGGTCCAACTTCACACGGAGGAACTCACACCCCCGAAACTCGGGGGCAGAGAGTCTGCGTAGGCCAAGGGACTTCCGGGCAATAATAGCCACTCCTCCTGCTCTTCCCTGGGGTCGCGGTTGATGCCACACCTCAAACTTGGCCGGGCAAATTTCCAAGAGAGGAACCCCTCCCTCGGGTTCCAGCCAGGTCTCGGTGATACAGTCCAGGTCGGCCCCCTCATCTAAAAGAAGATCATGAACAAGGTGGGGCTTTATTTTTAACCGATCTGGCATTAAACATTAAAAACCTGAGCCCAGGGTCTGGAATTCGTCTATCTCCAGAAAACCAATAAGTTGAGCCAGAATGTTTCTGGGGAGCCGAACAAGGGACCACTATCATGCAGCGGCCCCTTGTTCCCCGAGAGAAGTCCATCCCCCGGCTCCCACCATATCTGCCCCTACCTAATACGACCGAAATATTTTAGCCCTAAACCACCATAGGATCATCCTCCCTTCCCCCGCCATTTCCTCCCTGGACAAGCCTGCCAATTCCCACTCTTCATTGATACATCTATCATACTCAGGCAAATTATTCCCACACCTATCATAATAATCAAAAAGCATTATCTCCCCCCACAAAAAATACTTAAAAATTAAAACAAGATTAATTAATTAGGTATAAAAAATAAAAATTGTATATTATATGAGGTATCTTTGGCGGAATCCGGCAGCCTATATCTCACTGTATGAACTCTCGCCCCCTCAAACAGCAATCCGAATAGCCCGAAGCAGGAGGCTGTTTATCTGTGGCCAAGCCTGTGTACTGAGCTCCAGCTCAGTGATGCCAGTGGGAAGAAGGAGAAGCCCCAGGTCCAAGTCCTGGCAGCAGTCCCCTCGGGAGCTTCCACAACTACACCCCCTCTGCACCCCCCCCCCCAGTCAAGACACCCAGCAATAAACGGGGGTGTCCTGTGTTACTGCCTCCAATATCGTTCACATGGGGATTATGAATCCTGAGATCCTGGGTAGCGGACCTGGTGGGTACAGAGCTCTCATGGGGGGAAAACCCTCCGTCGAGCACATGCAGCAGATCAAGGGGACCAACAGATGTTCGGAGCACAGGACTCCAAGCTGGCAAGCGTCCAAAGCAGCGTCCAATGAAGCAGACCACTGCGGCGGACCCGGTGGGCAAACAGACAGGCAGGCAGCACGCTGAGCACTCCACGCTCCCCCGGGCACAGGGCCGCACACTCACCACCCGCCATGTCCCAGGGCGCCCCTCTGTCCGGTCGGAGGTCCACCATGCAGGTTGGCAACTACACCTCCGGTAGTACTGGGAAGCTTCCTGAGAGCAGACTAGAAATGCTAAGGGCATGCCAACTTGACTTCCAGGGAACCAAGATGGCGACAGGTTCTCACTTGTCTAACCTCAGTCACTATGACTTTTAGTCAGTTCTTTCTTGCTGCTCAGGAACATTAGATGGAGCAGTACAGGTGGCTGGACTTGCCAGCAGCAGCCGGTGATGCCCGGTGGGTAGATAGCTGGATGCAGGAGTCTCCCCGGCAGTCTTTCAGTGCAGCAGGTCTCACAGATGCTCACTGCAGGCAGCGGCGTTCTTCAGTGGGGCCCGTTCATGCCGGGTCTCAGGACGCCTCTGCTGGTTCAGTTGGGTCCGTTCACGCCGGGTCTCAGGACATCTCTGCTGGTTCAGTGGGGCTCGTGGCATGTCGCATCTGACATGCCATCTATCCATCTATCTATCCTAGCTTTTAGGTTATGTGCCCACAATCAGGATATGCAGCGGTTTGGGCGCAGAGTGTTTTGACTGCGATGTTGTGCAGTACAAGTGCAGTGGCGGGATGTTTAGGAATCTCATGCCCATTGTGCTTCTTTTCTCTGCAGCATAAACTAACTAGCGGTGCGGCTTCCTGAGCCGCAGGATGTCAGTTTATGCTGTGGAGATGAGTGTTCTTTGCAGGGAGAGTAAAGTCCGCAGTGGCCTGAACCCGGATCGTAGGCACGGGCAGCTGCATTCTCGTGTGGACAACACTGGCATCTGCGCAGAAGGGCTGACACTGCAGCCTAGATGAACTGTCATCGAATTGTGGGGACACAGCCTAAAGGGGGTGTTACACGCAGCGATATCGCTGGTGAAAGCACCCGCCCCCGTTGTTTGTGCGTCATGGGCAAATCGCTGCCTGTGGCACAAAACATCATTAGGAGCCATCACACGGACTTACCTGCCTAGCGGCGTCGCTGTTGCCAGCGAACTGCCTCCTTTCTAAGGGGGCGGTTCGTGCCGCGTCACAGCGGCGTCACTAAGCGGCCGCCCAATAGAAGCGGAGGGGTGGAGATGAGTGGGACGTAACATCCCGCCCACCTCTTTCCTTCCGTATTGCCGGCGGCCGCAGGTAAGCTGCAGATCGTCGTTCCTGAGGTGTCACACATAGCGATGTGTGCTGCCTCGGGAACGACGAACAACCTGCGTGCTCAACAATCAACGATTTTTTAAAAAGGAACGACGTGTCAACGAAGGACGATAAGGTAAGTATTTTCCATCGTTAACGGTCGTTCCTTGCTTTCACACGCAACGACCTCACTAACGATGCCGGATGTGCATCACGGAATCCGTGACCCTGGTGATATATCGTTAGATACGTCGGTCTTATAAGTGAGAAATTTGGCACTACAACAATATTTTTGTGAACTACCTGCTCAACATAACCCTGAATAAAATCCTTGAGTGGTGTAGTGCCAAAATGGGGTCACTTGTGGGGGGTTTCTGCTGTATAGGTACCTTAGGAGCCCTGCAAATGCGGTATGGTGCCCGCAATTTATTTCAACGTTTCCAAAATTCACATGGTGCTCCTTCCGTTCTGAGCCCTCCCGTTTGTCCAAACAGAGGTTTTTGGCCACAAGTGGGGTATCAATGAGCTCATAAATATTTGTATAACAAACTGTGGTGTCCACATATTGGTGTTGCGTCTTAAAAAAGTGAGAAATGTGGTGCTAAAGCAACATTTTTGTTAAAAAAATGAAAATTACAATATGATGACCTAAGGTTATCAAATTCTGTGAAGTAATTGTGGATTCAAAATGCTCACCATAACCCTGGATAAAATCCTTGAGGGGTTTAGTTTTCAGAATGGGGTCACATATGGGGGAGCTCTAATGTTTAGGTATCTCGGCGGCTCTCCAAACACGACATGGCTTTCGCTAATGATACCAGCTAATTTTACAGTCAAATGGCGTTTCGACCCTTTCGAGCCCTGCCGTACGCCCAAACAGTTGATTTCCACCACATATCAGGTATCTGCGTACTCATGAGAAATTGCACAATAAAATTGTATGATGCATTTTTTCCTGTTACCCTTGTGAATGAGGCTATGTGCGGACTTGTGCGTATTGCATGCAGTTACGCTGCGATCTGCACCGCAGCGTAACTGCATGCGTCCTGCGTCCCCAGCATAATCTATGAAGATTATGCATGAGACGTGCGCACGTTGCGTATTAGAACGCAGCGCTTCAGCTGCTGCCCGAAGCGCACGTTCTAAGAAGTGACATGTCACTTCTTTCGTGCGCTCTGCCTGCACCCCCCGCTCTGTCTATGGGAGGGGCTGCAATCAGAGCGCATGAAATCGGCTTTTTTTTTCATTACGGACTCTTTCTGCAGCGATTTGAAGCGCACGTGTGCTGTTCAAATCGCTGCAGAAATTTCTACAGGAACAGAACGTGCGCACATAGCCTAAAAGCTATCTGGTTGAAGTAACAATTTTGTGGTAAAAATGTATTTTTTTATTTTCTCGGCTCAACACTATAAAATTCTGTGAAGCCTCCGGGGGTTCAAAGTGCTCACCAAACATCTAGAGAAATTCCTCCATTGGTCTAGCTTCCAAAATGGGGTCACTTGTGGGGGGGTTACTGCTGTTTAGGTACCTTAGTGGCCCTACAAATGCTACATGGGGCCCGCAATATATTTCAGCCAAATTTCCTTTCCAAAATTCAAATATTGCTCCTTCTGTTTCAGCTCCTCCCATTTGTCCAAATAGAGGTTTCTGACCACATGTGGGGTATCACCGCGCTCATAAGAAAGTGGGGAACAAACCGTGGGGTCCACTTTTTGGCGTTACCTCTCGAAACTGTCAAAGTGATACTGGTCAGAATGGCAAAAAAATGGCCGAGTCACGAAGTACAAAACTGGCTCCGTCCTTAAGGGGTTAAACTGAATGTAAATGATCCGGTCAGGAAGAACAGGAAACTGGTCCTGAACTGGTTAAAGGTGAAAATAGTTGAGAAATGAAGGGGTTAATGATAATGCTGACCCCAAAATAACAGAGACCCTGCACCTACCTCCACCTGCAGAGCCGCACACTAGATATATGGCTGCTCTGTGCTTCCAGGACCTGTGATGATGTCACATGGAGGGGAGGAGTCAGGGTCACATGGTCAGCTCCTCAGTGTATGCAGGGCTCTGCTGTGCTGGTTGTCATGGTGCTGGATGAGGGGAAGTTTATGTGTGGGGTCAGGAGGGGTTTACAGTGTGGATGTAGCAGAGCCGTGTATGTACGTAGCGGAGCCGTGTGTGTACGAGGTGTACGGAGCAGAGCTGTGTGTGTACGAGGTGTACGGAGCAGAGCCCTGTGTGTACGAGGTGTACGGAGCAGAGCCGTGTGTGTACAAGGTGTATGGAGAGGAGCCGTGTGTGTACGAGGTGTACGGAGCAGAGCCGCGTGTGTATGAGGTGTATGGAGAGGAGCCGTGTGTGTACGAGGTGTACGGAGTGGAGCCGTGTGCGTACGAGGTGTACGGAGTGGAGCCGTGTGTGTACGAGGTGTATGGAGAGGAGCCGTGTGTGTACGAGGTGTACGGTGCGGAGCTGTGTGTGTACGAGGTGTACGGAACAGAGCCATGTGTGTACGAGGTGTACGGAGCGGAGTCATGTGTGTACGACAAGTACGGAGCGGAGCCATGTGCGTACGACGTGTACGGAGCAGAGCCATGTGTGTATGACGTGTAGTGAGTGGAGCTGCGTGTTTATGATGTGTGGTGAGTGGGGTTGTGAGTGTGCAGTGACCCAGAGTAGACACTACTAGAATGTCCCCTGATGGCCGTGTGTTTCTCTATAATGTTGCGCATTATCTGTGCCTTCTGAAGCCTTGCTCTGAGAGTTGTAGCATCTACACTGACCTCTGCTGGCCCTTTTCAAAACTACCTTTGCCTTACATGGTAAAAGGAAGTGACGCAGCAGTGAGGACATTACCGGGTCCTTTTCTGACAGGAAAAATAGAGAAAGATGTCTGTGTCTGAGGACTCAGGAGGTGAGGACTGAGTATTGGGGGAGAGGTGTATGACGCTGGAGGCGGTGGGGCTACTTCCAGTCACTTCTATCCTCTAGTGACGGTTTCTGGTAAGGAGAAGGAAACTCTCTGTGGAAAGGAAAATCCAGGCTGCCATTTATTCTAAATCAAGGTAGGCCCCGAACATAGCGAGATCCAGAAAGTCACAAACTGCTCAGAGCCAAGATGGTTATAGAGGCCAAGATGCTACCTACTCCCAGGAGGAGCTTGCACACAGCTACACCACTACTTTTTTTATGTACATCTTTTTGTATTAATAAATCCTTTTTTATTGACCTTGGACTGCTTTTCTTCTTCTGTGGATAATCCTTCGGACATTTTATTTCTCATATGAGTGTGCTCCTCGTGGCTCGTTTTGTTACAAGGACTGGAGCAGCTTTCCTTCAGCCACTAAACTGTGAAGGTAAACCCTGGTGATGCAGGATCAATTTCTTTTTTATATTTGAAGCCCACTAGAGGTCACTAGCATCCGCAGAAGGATGCAATAGAATGGTCGATCAAGCCGTAATTCAGTACCAGGAAGTCACGTAGGTACAGAAGGATAAGTGGAGCTGGAGTCAAGTGAGAGCCGAGGGTCGGAAAGCCAGGAAGTATCGTCAGGTGCCGGAGGGGAGCAGAGCCGTAGTCAGATAGCAAGCCGGGGTCGTAAACCGAGAGGACAAGGAAGTATAGAGGGAGTGGAGACGGGATAACAAAGCAGAGGACGGGTTAGGGAGACAGAGAGGTAAGACAAGACGGGAAGGTTGGAGGTCAGAGAAAGGAGTACTAGGTAGCGGGCAGGATCAGAACAGACTCACAGGAACCAGAAGCACTCACTGCAGAGCAGGAACTATTCACTGGAGGCGTACCAAGGAAAACAGTTCCAAAATAAGGCAGCGTGACCCAACGAGGCACGACAGAATAGGGTCCTCCCATTGGACCTAACCCTGGAGAATGCAGACAGCAGGAAACCAAACACATACAATGGCTCTCCACAAGCAAAGTCATATGAGAATCATGACAGTAATATTTCTGATTTTATTGAACTCTTCATGCACCAAGTACAGGAAAGTGTCCAAAAAATGACCCTGGCTTTCAAAAGGTTAAAAGCTCAATTTTGGAAAAAGATGTATTAATATGTAGTCCTGTGTCATATAGAAATTATAAAATCCATAAAGACTCCTATAAAGGGGGTCAGCTATGAAGCTGACTCCCTCCTTTGGAAACAAGTAACTAAAGAGAATCCTCTAGCAGATATGAGGCCAATCTCAGCTTGAATGCACAAGAATGCAGAAAAGGACAGATTTATGAGCGGTAGAGATAAGAGCAGCAGTTGAACAGGAAAATAGCAGATAAATTAAAATCCTTTGTTTCCCCTTATAGAAAATATGAATTGAGGTTTTATGAACTGCATCAATATAATAGAAAAGTGATATTTTCCAATTTGTGATAAAACGGAGAATGCAAAGCATTGTTCTGCATCATTTGGTGATGGCCAGGGTCCCACCAAATGGATATTGGCGAGAGATGAAAATATGTATGCAATGTCTCCTATCTATGAACAGATAAAATTATGATAGGAAAGATGATAGTAATATCTTCTGCCTGGGTCCTCCAGGTGCAAAGATATTGTAAAAGTTGGGAATCTCATCATTTTCTAAGACTTAAGCGGGCTTTACACGCTACGATATAGCTAACGAGATGTCGGCGAGGTCACGTCGTAAGTGATGCACATCCAGCATCGTTAGTGATATCGTAGCGTGTGACAGCTATGTGCGACGGTGAACGAGCAGAAATACTCACCTTCTCGTTCATCGTTGACACATCGCTCATTTTCAAAAAATCGAACTTCCGGTTGTTCATTGTTCCCGAGGCAGCACACATCACTCCGTGTGACACCTCGGGAACGATGAACACAGCTTACCTGCGTCCCGCCGGCAATGCATAAGGAAGGAGGTGGGCGGGATGTTACGTCCCGCTCATCTCTGCCCCTCCACTTCTATTGGCCGGCCGCTGTGTGACGTCGATATGACGCCGAACGTCTCTCCCCCTTCAGGAAGTGGATGTTCGCCACCCACAGCAAGGTCGTTTGGAAGGTAAGTGTGTGTGACGGGGGATTACGACTTTGTGTGACACGGGCAAGAAATTTCCCGTGCCGCACAAACGATGGGGGAGGGTGTGATCGCACATACGAATGCACGATTAAATCGACACGTGTAAAGCAGCCTTTAGACGCATCCTGTAGTTATCTGAAGTTCAGCCGTGTTATGTGTCACCAGAGTGGAAGTATGTGGGGGTAACTTGTGTTGATAAAATGCTAATGTCAATTATGATCCTCATTCAACATTGCTGTATAGGATTGTTCCAAGTTCCATTGGCGTCCTTCCCACTATAAATCTGAATCTATGTTTGTGATGCAGGTTTATTTATTTTCTCTCGTTATTCCCTTTTATTTTGTGTAATTGTATATGCTGTATTGTTTTGTTTCCCTTTGTAACATCTTTTATAAAAACTCCCTTCTTTTCAGATTAAATATATAAAATTTAATAGCGTGTGGCTTCGGGATGTGGTTTATAGATTAAGAGGAAGCTACCTCTAACATGTGTCCAATCGACCTGTATAAGCAAAAGACCCTGATTCTAACGATGTGTCACTTACTTGGCTGCTTTCTGAAGTTTTGATTAACAGTTTTATCTGCTTAAGATCTACTAGTTCTCGAAATGCTCCTCTGTGTATAACCTCACCCACACCACTGCTTTTCAGCTGTGTATAATGAGCATAGACAGAAAGCTGCCAATCAGGTGAGGGCGGGGTTATACAGAGCTGATGGAGATGGAGGGTACATGGCAGCAGTTTTACTAGCTCTGTAGTGATAATCCCCTAGCGATAATACAATGATTTGATTTTAACTACAACAAGCAGCCCGGTAAATGACACATCATTGGAATCAGAGTCACTGTCTCTCACTGGTAACAGACAGTCCTGTGGTGTCCGACAATAGAAGGTCACAGCATTTGGCTGGGCAAAATACTCCCTGACTTTCTATTATTTCTGCTGTTAGTATTCAGTGTACTGGTATCTCCTCTGCTGGGTTTTAATCTTT
The DNA here is from genome assembly GCF_048569485.1 of Anomaloglossus baeobatrachus. Classification (NCBI taxonomy): domain Eukaryota; kingdom Metazoa; phylum Chordata; class Amphibia; order Anura; family Aromobatidae; genus Anomaloglossus; species Anomaloglossus baeobatrachus. The sequence goes on along the minus strand of NW_027441975.1, from coordinate 343,307 downwards.
TTTTTCTTTAGGATCCAGGGAAGCTTCTCTTCCCTTCAGCTACTAATAATCTTTATTTCCCATTGGGCTTAAATACTCTAATTTTCCCTGGACTTGGGCTGGTGATCTTCAGTTCTTTCACAAGCTCTGGATGCAAGCAGGTGGCTTGAACGCATCAGTAGGATCATTGTTGCTCTTTACCGAACTTCTTACTGAGTCGTCTAGAGATAAGTTGTATATTGTTTTCCCTTGTTTGTTATCCCTGTGTGTCCTTTAGTGCCTAGTGGGGTTGACGAAGAGCTCATCCCATCTGCTCTCTACCTAGGGCCGAGATGAGGGTCAGCCTAGGGTCAGGTATCTGGCTCCGTGCATAGATCTAAGGCGGTGAGGGAACCCTGGGTCCAGCGGTAGGCTTGGTCAGAGGTCACCATCTTCCCTTTTGCTATACACAGGGTTTCCCTTTCGCCGTTCACTTGGTACTTCCCCGTACCTAGTGTGACACTGTCTTTATATTATCCTGATTTTTAATTAAGGGGTATTTTTAATTAAGGGGTAAACACTTAGTGACAGAATCCTATAAAATTCACAAAACCCCAGCATAGGTATCATAAATGTTACTTGCTCTCCACCAAGAGATAGACCCCTTTCAGTTCTGGTCTCTTCTACACCCATAATCTAAACTGTAATAAAGGTTTGTGGGCAGAGATGAGTGAATCTAAATAGTAAAGTTCGGTGTTTGAACCAAATACAGACTTTATAAAAAAAATCAGTGTTAGAGTACGGAGTTCGGGTACTTTATGTATCCTAACCACTCGATCTAGCATCAGTGTGCTCGGGTACACTCAGTGCTCGGCCCAGTGTGAGCCGCTTGCAGTGTTTGAATGGCTTTCACAGGGAGGTAAAAACATCATTATAGGATGTATTGTGTACAAGGAAAAAAAACTGTCCTCCCAAGATACTAAATGCTCTGTTTATGGCCGGTTGCATCTGGGCAGAGACCCGAACTGCCCAATCAGTGACTTCCAACAGGGTTCAGGACAAGTCCGGTTCCCGATTTGAACTTTATCTAAAGTCCGACTGAAAAAGCTGAACCCGAACTTCAAAGGGTGCACTTATCTCTATTTGTGGGTAGCCTCACAAAAAAAAATAATCCCTTGGCTATCAGACAGATAAAATCCTTTTGTTCTTTTATTACAACAATTATCCTTTGTTAAAGGGGCCACTCCTGATTCATGAAGTGGTACATGACTCTCCATGAAACTGGAGCATTTGACGAGTGGCATGTTCCTCCTTGTACCATGCTAGAAATACAATGTATTACTCCCATCAGGGACTGGAGTGAGATTTCTGGCATAGGGAACGCCACAGCTCGTCATGAATAAAACCCTTCACCCCTAAAGGCCACTAAAACACTCTAATGACCGGGCTATTTTGTGCAATTACGACCAGTGTCACTTTGACAGGTTATAACTGTGGAACGCTTCAATAGATCCTGGCGATTCTGACATTGTTTTTTTCGTGACATATTGAACTTCATGTCAGTGGTAAATTTAGGCCAATATGTTTTGCGTTTGTGAAAATTTCTGAGATATTGCGAAAATTTTGCAATTTTCAAAGTTTGAAAATGTATGCCTATAAATCTGAGATATGTCACACAAAATAAAATAATTTTAATTAATAATTTTTCCAACAAAATTTACAAAATCATTTTTTTTTAGGGACCACATCACACCTGAGGTGACTTTAAGAGGCCGAGGTGACAGAAAATACCCAAAAGTGACCCCATTCTAAAAACTGCACCCCTCACACTGCTCAAAATTACATCCAAGAAGTTTATTAACCCTTCAGGTGTTTCACGGGAACCAAAGCAATGTGGATGGAAAAAATGAAAGTTACTTTTTAACACAAAAATGTTACTCTAGCCATAACATTTTGTATTTTTACAAGGGAGAAAAGAGAAAATGCACCATACAATTTATTGTGCAATTTCTCCTGAGTACGCTGATACCTCATATGTGGTAAAAATCAATTGTTTGGGCGCACAATGGAGGGAAGGCGCGCCATTCGAATTTGAGCGCAAAATTAGCTGGACTCATTAGCGGATGCCATGTCGGGCTTGGAGACCCCTTGAGGTGCTTAAACAATGGAGCTCCCCCACAAGTGACCCCATTTTGGAAACTAGAGCCCTCAAATATTTTTTCTAGATGTTTGGTGAGCACTTTGAACACCTGGGGGCTTCACAGAAGTTGATAACGTTGAGCCGTGAAAATACATTTTTTTTTTTTTACCACAAAACTGTCTCTTCAATTAGGTAGCTTTTTTTCACAAGGGTATCAGGAAAAAATCCACCATAAAATTTATCTTGCATTTTTTCCTGATTACGACGATACATCATATGTGGTGGAAAGTAATTGTTTGGGCGCATGGCGGGGCTCAGAAGAGAAGGAGTGCCATTTGACAAAATTGGTTGGAATCATTAGCTGACGTAATGTTGCATTTGGAGACCCCCCACAAGTGACCCCATTTTGGAAACTAGACCCCTCAAGGAATTTATCTAGATGTTTATTGAGGCCCAAGGGGCTCCACAGAAGTTGATAATGTTGACCCACGAATACAATTTTTTTTTTTTTTATGTTTAATCTTTCTTTATTAAAGTTTTTTTTTCATATAGTTTGATGATTATGGCCAGCTTTCTGACGGGTCCCATTGACATTAACTCCTGGGTTGAGGACGCGAACCAGGCGTTCTGCACCAAGGAAACTCCTGAAGGTGGGATTGGCGTCACCTCCCTCATAACCAAATTTGGTGATTTGTACTCATCTTACAAAGAGTACACGAAATCTTGGTGGGAGATTAAGGCTCTTGAAAACTACCTTAAGAACAGAATTGTTCCCAAAGGCCTGAGAATTAATCTTCACCCATCCCCCCGTACCTCAAGTTCTAAGGTTTTGGAAGCGTGGCAGAAGGAATCCATAGAGTCCTCCCTTAGATTTATGACACTGCTGATACAGGAGGAGAGGACACTTTTGGAACAAGCCACCACCAAATTAAACTTGGACATAGAGAGCATTCTCAAATACAAATCAGATCCTGATTTCAATAAAAGGGAGAGTGCCCTACAGGTTTCTGTAGAGAAATATCAAGGTTACATCAAGGAAAGGAAGCATCTGCAATTCCAGAGAGATCTTAGAGAGTTCTCCACGAACCAGGCTTATAATTTTGTGAGTCCAGCCCAGAGAGACACTGATATCTCCTCTTCGGACCAGGAGGTATCGGATACCGAAAGGCTTGGAGGGGAAGCCCGGTTCAATAATAGAGGTAGACGGCAGAATAGAAGATGGAGACGGGGAGGAAAGAATATCTATCCCACAAGAGATCCCATAAATACGAGATCTTATGGACAGGAATCTGGATGTTCATATGCATCTACTTCTGCAGTATCAGGTGGAACAAAGACACCATCTTTTTTAGAGCAGGGGGTCTCCCGGGCTTACCAGCTAAGGAACCGGGTGAATTAACGGCTGAGCTAATGCAGGGTGGAGGGCTAAATAGGAGTCAAATTATTAATTTATCCAACTTTATTCTCAATGAGAAGCAGTATAACATCTTAAGAAAGGGTCTTTCATTCGTACCTACGAATGATTATAATTGCTTTCATTGGGTTAAAGATATACAGCTCTTTGGGAGAAAATTAAAAACGAGAAAATTCTTCCTCAAAAATGATAGAGAGAGCTGTAGGAGGTTGGGATTGTCTGATGATGACATAGAGGGATTTCGGTCTCTCATGGGACTCCTTTAAGAACAGGACATTGCTAACAGTAATGGGCGTGGCCCCTTCACTAAGCTAAAAGCCAAAAGTGTGAGGATGCCCCCACAGGGTGATACCACCAATATCGATTTGTTTTTGAACCTTGTGGAAAGGGACCTCAAAAAGATCCCCCGTAGAAATGATGGTGTTGATCGTAACCTTGCTGATGATGAGTTTTTGGCACTGCAAGATCTGGAAAAAAATGATAATATAATAATAAAACCCTCTGACAAGGGTGGGAACCTCCTTCTCATTTGCATACTTCCCAGGGGGCTTTGCTCTAGAATCACTGCGTTGAGAAACACGTGATGGTGTCTCCGCAGTGGATATGTTGATCTCCCTAAGGTCAACAATGCTTGCTTAAGTAGTCTTTTACTAGGCATTGCCCCCACTAGCCAGATTCCTACTCCACACTGATGAGGGGCAAATACCCCGAAACGGCTGTCTGTGGATGAATACCATGTTTGGTATAGGTGGTCTCCTTGACTGGAGACTGCCCTTCCCGTGGTTGTTCCTTCCCGGTGAAAGACTTGGCTAGTTTCCTGCCAGCGTTGAGAAACATGTGATGGTGTCTCCGCGGCTTTCTCATTTGCAAGGGTGGGAACCTCGTGATTTTGAGCCATGATAAGTATCTTGAGATGTGTCATCTTGTATTGAAAGATAGACATACATATGAAGTACTCACCTCCAATCCTCTGGATGATTATAGAACATCCTTGCTCACGATACTTGAGGAGGCAAGGAGTAGTGGCCTGCTGAGCAATAATGAATTTGAATTTTTGAAACCCGTTTGCCCAGTCATGCCAACCTTTTATACCTTGCCCAAGGTTCATAAGGGGCTGGAGTTGTTGAAGGGCCGTCCCATTGTATCGGGTGTGGATTCATTTACGCAAAACAGCGGCATTTACATTGATGATGTTTTGCGTCCCTTTGCAACCTCGATTCCATCGTACACACGTGACACAACCGACCTACTAGGGAAGCTGGATGGCATTATGGTTGGAGAGGACGTTCTTCTGGCCTCAATTGATGTGGAGGCTTTATATAGCAACATACCTCACACTTTGGGACTAAAGGCAATCGAATATTATCTAAATACAAGAACTAGGGAACACCGGGATCACAATCGATTCCTGCTGGAATTACTAGATTTCTTATTACATCACAACCTCTTTAAATTCGACGGTAAGTACTTCCACCAGCTCAGGGGGACAGCTATGGGGAGCCCTTGTGCTCCCTCATATGCTAACCTCTTCCTGGGCTGGTGGGAAGAAACCGTCGTCTTTATGGATGGGGACCACTGGTGGCAGCCACACATTTTGTTGTGGTCAAGATATATAGACGACGTATTTGTCTTATGGTCAGGGTCCAGTGCATCATTTGTGAGGTTTGTAGAGTTGCTTAATGTGAATGAACTAAACCTTCATTTCACCTCTGAGGCAGATACAAAAGAACTGCCCTTTTTGGATGTGATTATCAAAAAAGAACTAGACGGAGTCCTCTCCACCAGCACTTATCGCAAACCCACGTCAACTAATAATCTCTTGAGGTTGGATAGTCATCACCCATTCCCATTAAGGAATGGCATTCCCAAAGGTCAATACCTTCGGCTGAGACGGAACTGCTCAACTATGGATACGTACCAGTCTCAGGCGAGGGACATGACCAGACGTTTTGTAGATAGAGGCTACCCCCCTAAAGTATTACATCAGGCTAGGGACCATGCAGAAAAGCAGGATAGGACGGTACTTTTACATGGCTGCGGTAGAAAAAGGAAGGAGGAGGAAGACATTACTAGACTGATTGGTACATTTGATTGCCAGAGCGAGCGGGTTCGCAGAGTGCTTTTTAAGCATTGGGACATTCTTACTCTGGATCCCGATCTGAAGCACATGATCTCACAGAGACCGAGTATCACGTACAGGAAAGGGAGGTCCCTTAGGGACAGATTGGTCCATAGCTGTTACACCAGACCTAAACCCCCCGGTACGTGGTTAGATAGAGGCATATGTGGTTTTTACAGATGTGGAGACTGTTCCTATTGTAACTCTATGAGACCTGCGAAGTCTGCTAGAAGCTCAAAAAATGGGAGAGAATTCTTCCTAAGGTCTTTCGCTAACTGCAAAACGATGGGATTGATATATGTGGCCACGTGTACTTGTCCCATGGACTATGTGGGTAAGACAAAGAGGGAGTTGCGAAGGAGGGTTGGAGAACATCTTGGTGATATACGGAACAAACGGGACACCCCCCTGGGGAGGCACATGAACTCTCAGCATGGGGGTAATATTCATGAAGTAAAATTTCAGGTACTGGAGGTGGTGAAGAGCAATCCCAGAGGTGGTGATCATGATAAGACTCTGTTGAGAAAAGAATGCGAATGGATCATCAGAATGGAGTCTGTACAGCCTGGAGGTTTAAATGAGCAGATTTCATACGCCTGTTTTCTCTGATTCCTGGAGCTAATTCTAGGGTTCCCTGGAGTTGGCTGGCCCGAATCCCGTAATAGGGAGGCAATATTGATATAACGTACGTGTTTCGTATGTGAATTAGATTCAGATTGGTGCTGGAGTGGGTGCTCTGTCCCTCTGCCTGTCTGCCCCCCCCTCCCCCCTCCCCCCCTTCTCCCGTCTCCGGCGTGCGCCTTAATCCTGTCTGCCTGTCCCTCTCCCTTAGACATCCCTTCCAATCTAATGGTGCTCTCTCGGTGTAGTTACATCATAATTTTGGTGGTGTGATTTTATATCATATGGTCACTAATGTGATACCTGGGCTGTCATAAGTATAACCCAAATGTGCATACAGGTTGTCCCCATGCTGAAACAGGACCATATATGAACTTATACCTTAAGATTAAGTGGATGCCCGTTAGACTTTGGGGGTAATATATCTTTCCCCCGCCTCCCTACTGATAAGTTATGGATGGCGTCCCTTTGTGGGAGTGGTTGAGGGATGTCATCTATCGTGGGGCGGGTTTGATGTTGTTCCCCGCCCATGCATCCGGCCGCATGTACCCGTGTGACGTCACTTTCGGTTATCGTTCTCTGACGCTACTTCCGGTTCCGCCTGGCGATCCGATTGTGGAACGCAAGCGGCGTCACACTATGGAACGCATCGGGGGGCGTTCCCGGATACATCTAGCTAACATATATGATCCCAAAATAGGTGTTGTGTGAACGGGACATAATATGTGGTTTACCGGTGTGGTAATCATGTGCCCTAATGGACACCTCTATTGTATACATTGGTGAAGAGATTATAACATCTGGTAAGGGATCTTATTTCAGCATCACATCTTGAGGGCATGGTTTGCCGTGGTGGGGGGTGTGCCTGGGCGTGGGGAGAGGGGATGGGTTGATTGGCTGGGGATGGGGGCGGCTCATTACCGGCAAGGTTTAAAAGGAGAATTAAGTGCATCAGTTCTCCCCTCTTATCCTGACATTATGCTGTCCTGAAACCGGTTGGCAAGCCTTATATCAAGCCTCCTGATGATCCGTGTCCGGAGAAACGCGTTGAGGCAGAACTGGGGCAATTCTGGAACATACACATGAACCCCCCTCACATGATAAGTGTTTGATGTGCTTTATTTGACTAACCTCAATGATCTTATTTGGTTGTTCTTAGGCAACTGCACTTGGTATGCGTTGATATATTCTTTACATGAGCAAACCGGCTATCTGCATTAGTCAGCATCAGAGGCCAGGTTGTGTTCATAAATCTGTACACTTTATTGCACTAAGCACCTTTATGCTCCTTATTGTGCATACCAAGGAGTAATTTTGGGTATTTAATGTATGCACTTGCTATTGACATTGTTTGTTTCTTGGGGTCATATAGGACTAGACATCCAGTGTATTTGATATCTGTGGTCTGTATTATTACCCCAGGATCACCAATGACATTTGAGGTGGTCTGAACCTGGTGTTCATGTGTGGTTGTCCCAATCTTTCTGTCCACTGAAGTATGAGTGTACCCTGTTTATGACCCTTGACTCTATCTGTTTTTCACCACCTTTTTGAGTTTTTTTTAGGGATATCACAGGGTCAGCCACCGCTGAGTGGGGGCGCCATTTTCGCAGTTATCAGGGTGCCGACCCCTGCGGTAGGTAGTGGACAGGAGGGAGGGTCATTGTAAAGGGTAAGCATCTTACCTTCTTCCCTCTTTTTTCCTCATAATTAATTTGCACAAGGGTTGTGGATTTTAATAAGTATCAATAAATTTTTGAAATTTTTAAAGGGTTATATGATTAGTTACACAATACCCCCCCCTTTTTTCATATACTTTATTAAAGTAAACAAGAGAATTTACAGGAAGAAAAAAAAAAAAGATTCAAATACGTGATTACTTCATGTCAACTTACAGAGAAGAGTATAAGCCACATCCCAACTAACAGCCCTTCTCTTACTATCATAAGGCACGCATATGACATGTAACCACCTTTTATAATACAGACAGACATTCTCCTTCCAATTGAGAACTACACCTCAAACAAAGTGAAGCTACTGCCGAAAACAAAAAAAGAAAAGGAAAAAAATTTGAAGATTTAACGAGAACCAGAGAGAAAGGAAAGTAGCAAGGGGGAAAGATAAGGAAAAGAAGAGAATGGAAAGGGGGAGAGAAGAGCAACAGAAATACAATTTATTTATTTTTTACCACAAAACTGTTACTTGAACCAGGTAGCTTTTTTCACAAGGGTATCAGGACAAAATGAACCATAAAACGTATTGTGCAATTTTTCTTGAGTACGCAGATACCTCACATGTGGTGGAAAGTAATTGTTTGGGTGCATAGCGGGGCTCATAAGAGACGGAGCACCATTTGACAGCAAAATTGGTTGGAATCATTAGCAGACACCATGTCACGTTTGGAGAGCCCCTATGGTGCCTAAACAGTGGTGCTCCCCCACAAATTATCCCATTTTGGAACTAGACCCGTCAAGGAATTTATCTATATGTCTGGTGAGCCCCTTGTACCCCCAGGGGCTCCACAGAAGTTGATAACGTTGAACCGTGAAAATTATTTATTTTTTTTTACCACAAAATTTGTGCTTCAACCAGGTAGCTTTTTTCTTTTACAACGGTATCAGGAAAAACTGCACCATAAAACGTGTTGTGCAATTTTTCCTGAGTATGCAGATACCCCATATGTGATGGAAAGTAATTGTTTGGACGCATGGCAGGGCTCAGAAGAGAAGGAGCGCCATTCGACTTTTCAAACGCACAGATGCCGCACTTAACTGATCGGCCGCTGCAGGACGCAGTCGGATGAGATACAAAAAGCGTCGGGGATACGGAAAAAAAAAGTCACACCAAAAATTGGCTGATCCGTTATGTGCATCCCTGATCAGCGCTCGGCTGCTGCAGGATGCACACACGGATGAGATGCAAAAAAACGACGCAAGCTACAGCCAAAAAAAAAAAAAGTCCTGCCGAAAATTGACCACGGATGCAGATATGCTATCTGCATCACTGATCAGCACTCGGCGGGACGCACAGACAAATGTGGTGTAAAAACGGACAGAGGATACAAAAAAAAAAAAAAAAATAAATTATAGAACTGCAGGAGGAATAGAAGGCAGAAAGTGGACAGCTTCTTATAGGAGCAGTAGGCAGGCAGTTGGACAGCTCATCAGAAGACCCAGGAAGGACCCAGCGATGGAGGCAGATATGATCTGGCCAGTGCAGACCTTGGACGACCCGGTGGAGGCAGGTAAGGGACGTCGGAGGGAGAGCAGATGGAGAGGGGGGAGACCGGAGAAGCAGAGGCAGAATGGGAGCAGAGTAGAAATCACGGCGGGGGCAGATCACGGCAGGGGGCACATCAGCAGGGAGCAGATCGCGGCAGGGGGCACATCAGCAGGGGGCAGATCGTGGCATGGGGCACATCAGCAGGGGGCAGAACGCGGCAGGGGGCACATCAGCAGGGAGCAGATCGCGGCAGGGGGCACATCAGCAGGGGGCAGATCGAGGCAGGGGGCAGATCGAGGCAGGGGGCAGATCGAGGAAGGGGGCAGGGACATCACAGAAGCACACAGTGGGCGATCACAAGAACACACAGGGACCATCAGGGGGAGCGCGCAATACTCACGTGGAGCAGGAGCGTCGGCCCAGCGGTGGCGGCAGCAGCGTCGGCGTGGTATTACAAGTACCAGCCGGTGCACGCTGCAGACATGTTGGGGGAGGGCTTCCTAGACCACCAGAAGCCTGGGGAGGGAGGTCACCTCCAGATCAGACCGCCCCACTGCACGCTCATTGGAGCGATTGCGCGTCATAGCATGATCGCTCCAATCAGTGCTTCAGGGGTTGGGGGGTGCCATGTTTGAGCTTCAGCTATGATGTGCTGCAGCTGCTGCAGCACCTCATAGCAGGATCTCGCAGTATCGCACTGGTTCAGGCATTGTTTTAGCCAAAACCAGTGCGAACAACGTGGTTGGCAGTTCAGATTTAAACAGCCAATCACAACGATCGTTGATGGGGGTGGCGATGCCACCCATCCTGGGGTCAAGCAAAGGTCTCCTGCTGTAGAAACAGCAGAGGACATCATTTGAAAGCCATTGCTATGGCCACGGCAATCAAATGAATTTTAGGCAGTAAAGTTACGTCCCTGGTCGTTAAGTCACGTAAAAATAGGACGGAACTCTACCCACGGTCGTGAAGGGGTTAAAGTAGCTGTGCTGTCACACACCCTTCCCACCCAAGCTCTGTCAATTTTGGAGTGAAAATGCCAAAAGCCACCAAATATTGATGTGACGCCCTGGACCCCCAGGGGTCACAGTACACTAACATCACACACACACACCCTCCTGGGTAGGTGACACCAGTCAGTCAATCAAATCCTTGTTGCCACCCTCCAGGCTTGATGTCCACACCAAGTGGTGCGGAGCCAGGTGGTTGACCCCGCCCACCGAGGAGTTCACAGGCCTGCAGGCGGGAAAAAGCAGTAGTTATAATGAGTTCATGTTAGGGCTCCGCCACACATCCGTGAAAACCACGTCCGTGTAAAACGGGCCGTTTTTCGGGTCCGTTTTCCGTTTTTTAGGTCCGTTTTTATGGTATGTGTGGCCTGCGTGTGTATCCCGTATGCTAGCCGTATGTGCGTGTGGAATGTCCGTGTGTGCGTGAGTGAAATAACTGACATGTGTATGTGTTGTCCGTGTGAAATGTACGTGTGTGATGCAAAATGTCGTTACTACATGTCGGAAGACAGAGTAGCGGGATGAGAATGAACTCGGGTGAACTTCACCCGACTTCATTGTCATGCCGCGGCTCTGTCTGTGTGCCGTGTACTGATTAGCGGTCACCTGTGAAGGATTCACCGGTGACCGCTAATCCCCCGAGTGACTGAAGTGTCCCCCCCTCTCTCATACTCACCGTTCCCCGATCACCGGCGCTGCACGGCGTTCACACTGCTTCGGCGGCTTTTTCTAATTTGAAAAAGCCGGCCGCTCATTAATCAATCTCGTATTCCCTGCTTTACCCGCCCACCGGCGGCTGTGATTGGTTGCAGTCACACACGCCCACCACGCTGAGTGACAGCTGTCTCACTGCACCCAATCACAGCAGCCGGTGGGCGTGTCTATACTGTGCATTGAAAAAAATAAATAAATAATTAAAAAAAACGGCGTGCGGTCCCCCCCCATTTTAATACCAGCCAGATAAAGCCATACGGCTGAAGGCTGGTATTCTCAGGATGGGGAGCTCCACGTTATGGGGAGCCCCCCACCCTAACAATATCAGTCAGCAGCCGCCCAGAATTGCCGCATACATTATATGCGACAGTTCTGGGGCTGTACCCGGCTCTTCCCGATTTACCCTGGTGCATTGGCAAATCGGGGTAATAAGGAGTTATTGGCAGCCCATAGCTGCCAATAAGTCCTAGATTAATCATGTCAGGCGTCTATGAGACACCTTCCATGATTAATCTGTAAGTGACATTAAAAAAACACACAAACCTGAAAAAATCCTTTATTAGAAATAAAAAACACAAACAAATTCCCTCATTACCAATTTATTAACCCCGACAAACCCTCCATGTCCGGCGTACTCCACGGTCCTCCAGCGTCGCATCCAGCTCTGCTGCATGGAGGTGACAGGAGCAGCAGAAGACACCACCGCTCCGGTCACCTCCACGCAGCTAATGAGATGAGTAGCGCGATCAGCTGCTGTCAGTCAGGTAACTCGCGGCCACCGCTGGATCCAGCGGTGGCCGCGGGTAACCTCAGTGACAGCAGCTGATCGCGCTACTCATCTCATTAGCTGCGTGGAGGTGACCGGAGCGGCGGTGTCTTCTGCTGCTCCTGTCACCTCCATGCAGCAGAGCTGGATGCGACGCTGGAGGACCGTGGAGTACGCCGGACATGGAGGGTTTGTCGGGGTTAATAAATTGGTAATGAGGGAATGTGTTTGTGTTTTTTATTTCTAATAAAGGATTTTTTCAGGTTTGTGTGTTTTTTTAATGTCACTTACAGATTAATCATGGAGGGTGTCTCATAGACGCCTGACATGATTAATCTAGGACTTATTGGCAGCTATGGGCTGCCAATAACTCCTTATTACCCCGATTTGCCAACGCACCAGGGTAAATCGGGAAGAGCCGGGTACAGTCCCAGAACTGTCACATATAATGTATGCGGCAATTCTGGGCGGCTGCTGACTGATATTGTTAGGGTGGGGGGCTCCCCATAACGTGGAGCTCCCCATCCTGAGAATACCAGCCTTCAGCCATATGGCTTTATCTGGCTGGTATTAAAATGGGGGGGGACCGCACGCCGTTTTTTTTAATTATTTATTTATTTTTTTCAATGCACAGTATAGACACGCCCACCGGCTGCTGTGATTGGGTGCAGTGAGACAGCTGTCACTCAGCGTGGTGGGCGTGTCTCACTGCAACCAATCACAGCCGCTGGTGGGCGGGTAAAGCAGGGAATACGAGATTGATTAATGGGCTGCCGGCTTTTTCAAAAGAGGAAAAGCCGCCGGAGTTTTTATAACAGCCGTGCACCGCCGTGCCGGAGATCGGGGAATGGTAAGTATGAGAGAGGGGGGAACTGACCGACAGACAGCTAGAGGGACAGATAAGACAGAGAGACCGACCGACGGACTGAGGGAGAGAACGAAACATAAAAAGAAAAAAGACTGACATCACATGAAAAAAGCACAAAACATACAGGGAACAAACAGAGATGCGTCCGTGTCACTCGGACGTGCGCACAGACCCATTGACTTTCATTGGGTCCGTGCTGCGTGTTGCGTGAATAAAACGGACATGCTGGCGTGAGACACGGCCCACAAAACGCATCACGGAGACGGACTCACGGACATAACCAAAAACGCAATTGTAACCGCAGAGATATAGTAACATTGGTGCACGTTTGGCCGTGTCTCCAGTATACACGGAAACGGACCAAACACGCACGTGTTTCACGGATGTGTGTTTCAAGCCTCAGGCAGTGGAAGTGAGAGGAGTGAAAACTGTCCAACTGGGTTGGAGCCCAGGCACGTTCAGCAAGGTCGGCAGACGGTGGTGGCCGTCTGCAGGAGTTGGTGTAGGTCAGCGGAACCGTAGGACCGGGGTCGGGCGGTGGCCCGCCGGTACCGAACCGTGGAGCAAATTAAAGCCAAGCACCAGGGCAGGGTACTCAGATCCCGACCAGGCTAGGAGCCGCCGAAAAGGTCAAATTATCTGATTGCGGTCTGGACCTCGGGTTCATTCCCACCTAAGTCCCGTCAGAAGGCAACAGCCCAACCCGTCCAGATAAGTGCCACCGCCAAGGGCCAGAGATCCAATGGCCAACGCCTGCGGAAAAAACGGGCTCTCCCGACACGTACACGCCGGGGAGCGGACTACCCGTGGGAAGCCATAGGAGTCAAATACACTTACACAGGTGCAGGAAAACGACAGCCACCATCAACCCGTCCGGGGAGAGTGAGAACACCGCAGCCGGCTGTGGGCCCCGTCCAACCAGCCGTTTGGTTTACCAGAGACTCTGTCCTTCTGTGTCTGAGTGAGTACCACCCGGCACCGCAACGTTGCACCCGCGCCCACGCTGCCTCCCCGCCTCGGCACCTGCACCTATACTTCCTCTCCAAGCTCCCGAACCGGGGCCCCGGATCCAAAACCTTAGCTGCTCCCCGCCATAGCTCCCAGGATCCCCCGTCACCAGCAGCGGTGGTGTCCATTATCACCACAAACCTGTGGGTGGCGTCACGACCGACATCCCCAAAAACAGCCACCAAAAGAAACCTCCCCTTATCACTCGTGGGCGAGGAGGCGCTGCTCGAGCCCCCGGGACCGGCCCCGTGCTCGAGCCACCGAGGAGCAGAAGCACCGGACCCGAGCGTCAGCGATTCCAGGCGAGCGGCGTTCCGAACCCCTCCGCCCGCGACATTGACACATCTTTCCGAATTTTGAGACTTTTCAGAGCTTTCGTGACAATTTTTTTGGCATAGAAGCTTTGATGATTTGTGCCCAGAGCGTCTTAACAACTTCCACATATCTAGGATGCAGTGTGATTCAATTCTCCCCTCACTATTTTTGTGTGAAATGCCTACAGGTCTGCGCCATCTCTAGAGGTTCTGAGGCAAAATCATCACATCTAGACAATAGAGAAAGCTAGGCATGAAGAATATATATTTTACAAGCATTTATTGACAAAACAACAAGATTTGAAATGCAATTATATACAATGTGATATACTTCAGAGTTCCTATCTCCAATCTGGGGCTGCTCTTTTTAGTAAATAAAGCAGTGGGAAACCTGAGATTAGTGAATTATCTAAATATAATCCAGTATCAAAACTATTAAAAAATATTCTTAGAGGCTTTCAAAAGGGCTAACAGTGTGCCAGCTAAAAAAGAAAATGAATATTCACTGTTCCCCACGCCATAATCCCGCCCACCTCTAGGCAATGAAGCCAGCGCCAACCAAGAGTTGGGCGGTATTATAAGCGTGAGGAGCAGTGAATATTCATTCTCTTTAATATTGGGTACATATGATCACCCAGCCGCCGGCTTATTGCTGTGGCTGTGCGATCACGTGTGTCTATTAGAGAATGAATATTCACTGCTCCCCAAGCCCATAATCCTGGCTGTGGGGAGCAGTGAATAATTTGGCAGCTTACGTCTGCGTGTAACTGGGGGCACATGGCAGTAATGTCATGCGCTGCGCCGCTTATATGCTAAAGTCACTTGCCAGCATCAGAAGAGAACACCGTTCACCGGGAGAGCGGAGGGATGGTGAGCATAATCATTTATTTTTTTTATTTGTGCAGCGTTTTTGGGAAATATATACAAGAATGGGCCCGAGATGAGGGCCATATATACAAGTATGGGGACATATATACTAGGACAAGAGCCATATATACCAGGATGGGGATCATATATGGGATACTATGGGACAAAGATGGGCAAAATATATACCAGGATGAAAAACATATATATAAGTATAAGAGACACATATACCTAGAAGGGGCCCAGTATGGGGGACATTAGTACAGAATTGGGGGATTTTATCCCCGTAACAGTGTTAGCAGCAGATCGTACCCATGAGAGTGCTTCATGACCACATTTTTTTTGCATTATTTTTTTCCCTATATTCCGCCTTCAAAACATAGGTGTGTCTTATGGTCCAAAAAATACAATAATTTCGAAAAAGAAAGAAAATGGTTCTTTCCCTCACAAATTCTTACTTAAGGAACTATAGCCGATTTTAGGAAAAAAACCCTTTAAATTATGGAACCATCATGATGGCTTCTCCCGTGTGACTCATCTGACAACAGGACCTGATTAATGATAAAATACATTTGGCAAATTCTGAAAGCAAAAAATGGCTGCTCCACTGTTGGTTTTCTGATTTGGGCAAGACTTGATTTACCAGTTAAACATTTCAATTCTACACAACATGAAAAAGGTTCCTTCCCTGTGCGGCTTCTTCACATGTTTAACAAGATCTGATTTCTGAGAACTACAATTTACACATTCAGAACATAAAAATGGTTTATGTTGAGTGATTTTTTTGATGGTGAACAAGACCTGATTTCCTAGTAAAACATTTATCACATTCTGAACATGAAAATGGCTTCTCATCTGTGTGACATCTTTGATGTAAAACAAGATCTGATTTCTGAATAAAACATTTACCACATTCTGAACATGAAAATGGCTTCTCCCCTGTGTGACATCTTTGATGCACAACAAGTTCTGATTTTCGAATAAAAGATTTCCTACACTCTGAACATGAAAATGGCTTCTCCCCTGTGTGACATCTTTGATGCACAACAAGATCTGATTTTCGAATAAAAGATTTCCTACACTCTGAACATGAAAATGGCTTCTCCCCTGTGTGACATCTTTGATGCACAACAAGATCTGATTTTTGAATAAAAGATTTCCTACACTCTGAACATGAAAATGGCTTCTCCCCTGTATGAGATCTTTGATGCCTAACAAAAGCTGATTTCTCAATAAAACATTTCCCACATTCTGAACATGAAAATGGCTTCTCCCCTGTGTGATATCTTTGATGCCTGACAAGATCTGATTTGAAATTAAAACATTTCCTACACTCTGAACATGAAAATGGCTTCTCCCCTGCGTGACGTTTTCCATGGTCAACAAGATTTGATTTCCTAGTAAAACATTTACCACATTCCAAGCATGAAAATGGCTTCGCCCCTGTGTGAGATCTTTGATGCATAACAAGATTTGATTTCTGAATAAAACATTTCCCACACTCTAAACATGAAAATGGCTTCTCTCCTGTGTGAATTCTTTGATGCTCAATAAGTTCTAATTTCCAAATAAAACATTTCCCACATTCTGAACATGAAATGGTTTCTCCCTTGTGTGATATTTTTGATGGTTAGCAAAGATTATTTTCTGACTAAAACATTTTCCACATTCTGGGCATGAGAATGGCTTCTCCCTTGTAGTAGCCATTTCATGTTCCACATCCGATCTGGAACTTTTATTTTGCTTACAATTCTGTGATAAATCGGAATTTTGGACTTGTTTGAAAAGATCTGATGATAAAGCTTTCCAAGGAAGAGCTGGAGGTATATCTGGGACAACAGCATGCTCTTCATATGTATCATGTGTGATACTTTCATCATCTGTTTTAAATTCTGAAGATAATAGATTTCCATCTGAACTCCCAATACAGTCATCTGCTAAAAATAAACACAATGTTATTATTTTTTAATGATATCTTGAAAGTACATTTTTTTTTAAAACCATAACATCAAAAACTAAATTAGGAAAAGAATGTATTCTGAATCTGTTGTCCAATTTCGACATCTAAAGGGCGCTTTACACGCCACGTGAAAGCACCCACCCCCGCCGTTTGTGCATCACGGGCAAACCGCTGCCCCTGGCGCACAATATCGCTAGGAGCCGTCACACATACTTACCTTCCTAGTGACATCGCTGTGGCCGGCGAACAGCCTCTTTTCTAAGGGGGCGGTTCGTGCGGCATCACAGCGATGTCACACGGCAGACGTCCAATAGAAGCGGAGAGGCGGAGAGCAGCCGCATGGAAGTCACGCCCACCTCGTTGCCGGAGGACGCAGGTACGGTGTTCGTCGTTCCTGGGTGTCACACATAGCGATGTGTGCTGCCTCAGGAACGACGAACAACCTGCGTCCAGAACAAATAATGACATTTGGGAAATGGACGACGTGTCAACAATCAACGATTTGGTGAGTATTTTGCATCGTTAGCAGTCTCTCGTACGTGTCACACGCAACGACGTCGCTAACGAGGCCGGATGTGCGTCACGAATTCCGTGACCTCAACGATATCTCATTAGCGATGTCGTTGCATCTAACGGGGCCTTAAGACTTACATCTTTGTTAATTTGAATTCCCCATTACTAGCACCAGTTCTCTGGAATGTGCTACAGGAAATAATCTGATTGATTGTCACAATGTGACTGCAAGATAATGAGGGACACTGGGCTCCTATACTGTCCATCACGCTAGGGGACCCTAAGCTATTCCTAACCTCTGGATTACCCCTGAAGATGGAGATGCCTAAGTCCCATGCCTTACTATTCTCCTGACCAAATCTAATCTGTTATCCCCCGCGGAAGGAAGGTAACCTATAGCTTTCATTAATGAAATAGTACAGCCAGCATATACAGAAGGGGAGCGATAGATACTTTCTCCTCTACAGCATGTGATCAAAGACATTAACAAGCAACCCAGCAGAGAATAACTCTTGCTAGACTGCCCAAGCCTGTGTTTCGACGCCTGCGTCTCCTTGCACTGCTCACAGACATCAGAGCAGTTAACAAGCAGAGTACAAGGATCTATAATTTCTACAGATTCAGATGTTGCCATGACAGTTGGCAAAACTTGCAAAAATCTCCTTGTAACATTGATCCACAACATAGACAATTTCAAAGAGATTTTTTTTCAAAGACGAACATTAGGCCTGTTTCATACGTCAGTAAAAAACACAGACGTTCTTTACTGACGTGTAAAAAACGCCTATGCGGTTGTCCATGTGCAATATGTGATACGTGATCCGTACTCCGTGATTGCCCATGGACATAACTCACCTGTCACGTTCCTGTTGTCCATGGTGCTGAACTCCTCGGCTCTGCAGCATCCGCTCACCGCTCTCTGCAGCTTCTTCCGGGTCGGCTCTGGCTGCATTCATGAATATGCATGAGCCAGCCAGGAAGCTGCAGAGAAAAGGCTGCACAGAACGTCGCTGGAAAGGTGAGTTGAAAATGTTTTTTACTTTATATGTAAAATTTTTTTCTGGTACGTGTTTCATGGACCACATCATAGTGTGGTTCGTGGGAAATCAGTAACACCAGAAATAAACGGACTTGTGTCCGTGCGGCAATCACGCGTGTACGCTGCACGGAAACACGGTCAGTGAAAAAAAAATCACTGATTTGTGAGCAGACCCATTGATTATAATGGGTCTGCATAGGTCAGTGATTCTGGTACGTATAAAAAAAAAAAAAAAAAAAAAAAAGCACAAACGTACCAGAATTACTGACGTCTGAAACAGGTCTCAAATAGTTTAACTTTATTAAAAATTAATTAATATTTAACGGGGTGTTCTGGGACTATAACGTTGATGGCCTATCCTTACGCTTTGTAACCAAAGCATGTAGCAGGGTCTTGCGGTCTGTGCAGACAAACATTGAGGCTCCAATTCATCAAGACCAGCTATGGACACTGACAAATGACGTCAGGGACTGGAGTGAGATTTCTGGCATAGGGAACGCCGCAGTTTGTTATGAATTAGAAAAGCGGTGGCATCACACTCTTTTTCTGGCCAAGCTCTGCCCATATTGGCAAAGCTGGTTAAAATTTGCGTGAACAAGCTTTTGGTCACATGACGTGATGTCAAAAAGGTCCTTAAGCAGTCCTATAATTGGCATATAAACACTGGGGCAGCTAGGAAAATGGGGGCCTGTGAGATTGCAGTTTGCTCTCCCTTTCCCCGAATACCAGTCCTGCATGCCAGCCTGTTCCTGTTCAGTTTAGACTCCTGCAATTAAGAGACCTTTGGTTACATCATGTCACATGACTTTGAACTCATCAAAGGTCCTTAAACAATCAACCTTAGAATACAACTGATTGGGTCCCTAAGAAAGTGGAGTTCCTGAGAAATTGCGCAGTTTTACTCCTCCCAACACTGGTCCAGACTGTAACTAGGGCTTATTTATGGAGTAGGGCTTATATTTCAAACATTGTCTAAAAATCCCATAAAATCATGCTAGGTCTTGTTTTCGGTGTAGGTCGTATTTTCAGGGAAACAGGATATTCATGAACACTCTGCAGGTCTTTAAGTTGCCGTCATAATGTCATAGAGAAGGCACTAGAAAAACAGCAGAAGAAGCAGAAGGAAAGAAAACACAGCTGAAAAAAATAACAGAGCAGAAAGTCTAAAAATGTAAACACAAAATTAGTGCAGAAAGTACATGAGTAGATATCTCTTACTGGATAGAGCTGGAGGAAACACATCCTGAGGAACATCGGGGTCTTCTTGGTTACAGTCCTGTGGGAGAAGAGGACGGGGACATCTCTCTGGTGTTGTCCTCTTACTGGATAGATCTGGAGGAGACACATACAGGGACTGAATTCATTCCTTACATACTGATAATTATAGGCCGTGTGTATTTAGTCCTGTCTATTACCTGGTGATGTGAGGGGCTGGGGAACCTCCATCATGACGTCCTTGTACAGATCTTTGTGGCCTTCTAAATACTCCCACTCCTCCATGGAGAAATAGACGGCGACGTCCTGACACCTTATAGGAACCTGACACATACAATGATACCGAAGGGTTAGGTCTGGCTCGACCGGATCAGGTGGTGCTAAATAGTGAAAAAACTCAAGATAATGTAGAGACTATAGCACATTTCTAGAATAATGGAGAAAGTTCTTAGTGGTTTTTCAATGCTTTTTAATGGTGCTAATACAGAAAAAATTCCAAAGAGTATCAGTCCTAACGTTTCGACCTGTGATAGGTCTTCATCAAAGGATTTTATCTGTGTTTATATATCAAAAATCAACAGTCAGTGTACAAACAATAATGTGTCAATACAAAAAGGCGTCCGGTTCACTCACCACATGCGTTCCACCAACCAGGAAGTGCACACTTACAGCAGCGGTATAAACTCTATTAGCTTTCCGGTATCCACTGACATCACCACTGCACGTCCTGGATTAGGGTGAGTTACACGAGTTATCTCACTCAGCTGATTTATTTGCTCATATTAGGATTCATTACTTTATCTTTGCCACCAGCAGAGAACCATGGTATTTTCACCACAGGAGAACCACTCCATTGTACATTGTATGCCATTTTGTTTCATTAATAGAGTGAGTTTCTACTCCACACGCCTGCCACCTTTCTACCTACACCATTGCTATAGGAGCTCAGCTTCCTTTAGTATGGGGCAGATTAATAAGGGCATTCTACATTTAAGGATATAATGCATATAATGTGAGACATGATTCTTAAGTATACAAACTGCTTTCAGACTTGTCACCTTATTTAGTGTGGCTACATATCACGTATGCCAAACCTTATTTGAAACAAGTTTATGATCTAAAATGGAATATTACATTTTATTGACACTGTCATGTGGGATGGTTATAATGATATATGGTCCTATATACTTACCGTTCACACACCTATATATTCACCTTTACGCCCTCATAGGATGGTATAACATGTTTCATATTTTTAACAGAATATTTTTTACATGCATTACAGATTTTGTGCATAAAATACAAGTGCTATACATTGATATGATATGTGGTGGCCTTTGTCCGTCGTTGCAATTTACCTTTGGTAAGATAAGAAGAATTTTCCTGGTATTTACCTGACCTGAGGGTGAAAAACTATTCACCTAGAGGTGTGTATTCTATAGACACAATCATCAATTCTTCACAACTTCTCCTTTCCCCCATTCCCCCCCCCCCCCTCTTTTTTCTGAAAAATCTTTTCCCCCTTCTCTTACAGTATCTAACTATATTTGTATTTCATCAAAGCTATACATATATTCACTATATAAATCTGTCTATCAGCAACATCCATAGATCTACTGTAGTTACTGACTTGTCAACTTGATCATAAAAATTATTCTATACGAACATTTAAGGTACGCAAACGTTTGTCACACATATATGATATACTCACAACCTTGAAAACGTCAAAAAACTAATTTCCGTTAGGTTTCATGATTGTAGACGTTTGACTCATAATCGGACACATTTGTCCGTGTCAATTTACAACTTAAGGTTGTTCTATTAGGTATGTGCTTGATGCCTTTTTCCTTTCTTTCCTTTTCTCCCTTATTATATTTTTTTTTGCTACTATGTTTATTTCATATATGTCTGATCTTGTTTTGAACTATGCTTGTTTTATATGATATGGTGGAAATATTTAAGATGCTTTAAACTACATACTTGGTGATGTATTGATATGTCATTTCTGTACATATATGACTTGCATGTTTTTGTATTGACACATTATTGTTTGTACACTTATTGTTGATTTTTGATATATACACACAGATAAAATCTTTTGAGGAAGACCTATCACAGGTCGAAACGTTAGGACTGATACTTTGGAACTTTTTCTGTATTGGCACCATTAAAAAGCATTGAAAAACCACTAAGAACTTTCTCCATTTTTCTATGTGTGCTATAGTCTCTACATTATCTACATACAATGATACGTCACCCCCGATCCCTTCATAGCGTTACTGTATAATGTCCCAGCATTCCCAGCAGTGTCACCTCTCCAGTCAGCAGCTCAATCATCTTGTAGGTGAGTTCTAGGATCTTCTGGTCATTGATGTCCTCATGTATCGGGGGGTGAGGTGGAGGCCCCGTGATTGGGCTCAGGGGTCTTCCCCATCCCTCAGACACAGGGGCCTGACAGCGCTCACTAGAGGTCTTCTTCACTACTGTGTAATCCTGGTTATGGAGAGACACAGTAATAAATCTCACTCCAGACATTTCCAGAGTCCTCACCTCTCCAGTTCTGTCCATCTGTTATTCCCATAGATAAGAATGATGTAATGTGACGTCATCAGAATCTCTCACCTCTCCAGTAAGCCGGAAGAGGATCTCTAGGGTGAGGTGTAATATCCTCTCCGCCATCTTGTCCCTGTCCATATCCATCCTTGTTAAGAAATTTTCTGAAACAGAATAAAATCACCGAGAGGATCCGATATTATAAGGACCTGAATGGGAAGGAGATGAGCCCATATAGAAAATTAATGGAGATAAGGGAAGTGAGATATCATTTGGGTAGTAAAAAAAATTATCATGAAATGTGCTATGTAAATAGTACAACTATAAAAGTGGTGTCACACATAGCGACGACGACAATGACGTCGCTGCTAAGTCACCATTTTCTGTGACGTAGCAGGGACGTCCCGTCGCTGTCGCTGTGTGTGACATCCAGCAACGACCTGGCCCCTGCTGTGAGGTCGCTGGTCGTTGCTGAATGTCCTGCTTCATTTTTTGGACGTTGCTCTCCCGCTGTGAAGCACACATCGCTGTGTGTGACAGAGAGAGAGCGACGAACTGAAGCGAGCAGGGAGCCGGCTTCTGGCAGCCTGTGGTAAGCTGTAACCACAGTAACCAAGAAGCCCTTTCCTTGGTTACCCGAAATTTACCTTAGTTCCTAGCGTCCACCGCTCTCACGCTGCCAGTGCCGGCTCCCTGCACACATAGCTGGAGTACACATCGGGTATCTAACCTGATGTGTACTCTGGCTAGGAGTGCAGGGAACAGAGAACCGGCACTGGCAGCGTGAGAGCGGCGGACGCTAGTAACTAAGGTAAATATCGGGTAACCAAGAGAAGTGCTTTCCTTGGTTACCCGATATATACTAGTTCCTCTTCCACGCGTCGCTGCTGGCTGGGGCTGGTCACTGGTGAGATCTGCCTGTTTGACAGCTCACCAGCGACCATGTAACGACGCAGCAGCGATCCTGATAAGGTCAGATCGCTCGTCTTGATCACTGCTGCGTCGCTATGTGTGACACCACCCTAAAAGTAGCACATTATCTTTATGATAAAAAAAAAACATTTCTTCATACGGAAATGTGAGCACAAAAATAAAAGCGTAATTGCTCCCGGAATAAAAGTAGGAAAATAAGAAAGTACAAAAACAAATAATTTCCCAGTTTTTCGGTTAAAAGGGCATTGGAATTAGGATTCGAGGTATTCTTGTTTCTAACGGAAGAAGAGGGGCCCACACATGGCATATGGATCGGTGCACTCGCTGACGCACAAAATTTAGCACCCATTTCTTGTATGAATGGAGCAAAATAGTGAAAGTTAACCCAATTACAAAATGTGCCCACGTTACAGTATATTTCCCTCCTAAACTTGAAGAATTATGTAAATAAAAAAAGTTTAGATATTTTAAACTGGTTTCGGACTGTTCATAGACTTTACACGTCTGTGCCATCTGACTCCTACTCTGCAGTGATGTTCTACAATGTCATTACATAGCAGTGCATAAACAAACATGTAGCAACGGAGAGGAAATCTCTACATAAGGCAGAGACTGTTTATTACTGCCTCTGCCTTCTCTGTCACTGTATCCACAGCTCTGCGGTGCAATGCAGCTGGAACAGCTGTCAGGGAACTGACAGCGACACAGATCTCTGTGTGAGAGCCCATCCACCATCAGTACTTGCCAACTGTAATTGTTTGGGATCTGGTAAGTGCGATTTTTGTTTTTTTTGGGGGGGATTTGGTTTCTTTTGATGGTGTCTGCTTTCTTTCATACGAGTCCTGCCGTATTCTTTAACTTTTTTAGCTGCTTGGACACTTTTCTATGGAATCGCAAGTATGGCTTATTTTTGGAGCAGGGTCCTGTGGTGAGCCCAGCGCTGGATCCCCTGCAGTTCGCCTACCAGCCCGGCATCGGGGTGGAGGACACTGTCATCTACCTGCAGCACCGATGTCTCTCTCACCTAGAGCAAGCAGGAAACACTGTGAGGGTCATGTTCTTTGACTTCTCCAGTGCTTTCAACACTATCCGGCCTGCTCTGCTGAGAGGGAAGCTGGAGGGAGCCGGAGTGGACAAGCAGCTGACAGCATGGACGATCGACTACCTCACCAACAGACCAAAGCATGTGAGGTTTCACGACTGTGTGTCTTATGTGGTAGTCTGCAGCACAGGGGCACTACAGGGCACGGTCCTCTCACTCTTTCTGTTCAGTTTGTACATGTCAGACTTCAGGTATAACTCGGACCACTGCCACTTTCAAAAGTTCTCGGATGATACGGCCATCATTGGATGCGTATCAGACAGGAATGACTAGGAATAAAGGGGTGTCATCTGTGACTTTGTTGGCTGGTGTGAGACCAATGCTCTTCAAGAAAATGCCAGCAAGACGAAGGAGATGGTCATAGACCTTAGGAGGAAGTCACCCCCTACAGCACCGGTGAACATCCAGGGAAAAGTTGTTGAGACAGTAGACTCTTACAAGTACCTGAGTGTTCACCTCAACAATAAGATGGACTGGACTACGAACACAGACGACCTGTATAAGAAGGGCCAGAGTCGACTCCACCTACTGAGGAGGCTGAGGTCCCTCGGTGTCTGCAGAACTCTGTTAAAGGCATTCTACGACACGGTGGTAGCATCTGCCCTTTTTTATGGAGTGGTCTGCTGGGGGGCTGGATGTACTGAAAGGGACAGGAACAGGATTGACAAATTGATACGGAGGTCAAGCTCTGTGCTGGGATGTCCTCTGGAGCCTGTGGTTGTGGTGGGTGAGAGGAGGATGTTAGCAAAGCTGACAGCCACCATGAAAAACCCCCTCCACCCTCTGCATGAAACCGTGGGGGTCCTGAGCAGCTCCTTCAGTCAGAGACTAAGGGGTGCTTCACACACAGCGAGATCGCTGCTGAGATCGCTGCTGAGTCACGGTTTTTGTGACGCAGCAGTGACCTCATTAGCGATCTCGTTGTGTGCGACACTGAGCAGCGACCTGGCCCCTGCTGTGAGATCGCTGCTCGTTACACACAGCCCTGGTTCGTTTTTTTATTGTTGCTCTCCCGCTGATAAGCACACATCGCTATGTGTGACAGCGATAGAGCAACAATCCTTAATGTGCAGGGAGCAGGAACCGGCGTCTGACAGCCTGCGGTAAGCTGTAACCAAGGTAAACATCGGGTAACCAAGGTGGTTACCCGATATTTACCTTCGTTACCAGCCTCCGCCGCTCTCACGCTGCCAGCGCCGGCTCCCAGCTCTCTGCACATGTGGCTGCAGTACACATCGGGTAATTAACCTGATGTGTACTGTAGCTAGGAGTGCAGGGAGCCAGCGCTAAGCAGTGTGCGCGGCTCCCTGCTCTCTGCACATGTAGCTGCAGTACACATCGGGTAATTAACCCAATGTGTACTGTAGCTAGGAGAGCAGGGAGCCAGCGCTCAATGTGCGCGGCTCCCTGCTCTCTGCACATGTTGCAGCACAGCGACGCGTGTCGTTATGATCGCTGCTTCGGCTGCTGTGTTTGACAGCTAAGCAGCGATCATAACAGCGACTTACAAGGTCGCTGTTACGTCACAGAAAATGGTGACGTAACAGCGACGTCGCTGTCGCTTAGTGTGAACCCAGGTTTAAACATCCTCACTGCAGGACGGAGGGCGTCCGTAGGTCCTTCATTCCAACTGCAGTTAGACTGTATAAACACATCATGATGTTATCATTCAATTAGATAATTCACCTACACTGCCATCACTAATATGCACCTTCATATACATATATTTATTTGCAGTATTAGGTATATGTACAGTACAGACCAAAAGTTTGGACACACCTTCTCATCTCTAGAACAACTGTTAAGAGGAGACTTTGTGCAGCAGGCCTTCATGGTAATATAGCTGCTAGGAAACCACTGCTAAGGACAGACAACAAGCAGAAGAGACTTGTTTAGGCTAAAGGACACAAGGAATGGACATTAGACCGGTGGAAATCTGTGCTTTGGTCTGATGAGTCCAAATTTGAGATCTTTGGATCCAACCACCGTGTCTTTGTAGAAAAGGTGAACGGATGGACTCTACATGGCTGGTTCCCACCGTGAAGCATGGAGGAGGAGGTGTGATGGTGTGGGGGTGCTTTGCTGGTGACACTGTTGGGGATTTATTTAAAATTGAAGGCATACAGAACCAGCATGACTACCACAGCATTTTGCAGCGGCGTGCTATTCCATCCGGTTTGCACTTAGTTGGGCCATCATTTCAACAGGACAATGACCCCAAACACACCTCCAGGCTGTGTAAGGGCTATTTGACTAAGAAGGAGAGTTATGGGGTGCTACCCCAGATGACCTGGTCTCCACATTCACCAGACCTGAACCCAATCGAGATGGTTTGGGGTGAGCTGGACCGCAGAGTGAAGGCAAAAGGGCCAACAAGTGCTAAGCATCTCTGGGAAACTCCTTCAAGACTGTTGGAAAACCATTTCCAGTGACTACCTCTTGAAGCTCATCAAGAGAATGCCAAGAGTGTGCAAAGCAGTAATCAAAGCAAAAGGTGGCTACTTTGAAGAACCTAGAATATAAGACATATTTTCAGTTGTTTCACACTTTTTTAAGTATTTCATTCCACATGTGTTAATTCATAGTTTTTGATGCCTTCAATGTGAATCTACAATTTTTAGAGTCATGAAAATAAAGAAAACTCTCTGAATGAGAAGGTGTGTCCAGACTTTTGGTCTGTACTGTACATTGTTATATATCACATGTGTATAGTGTTTTTAATCTTTCTTTATTCTATCCCACCCTCTCCTGTATTGAGCTGCAGTAATGTGCAAATTT
This sequence comes from Anomaloglossus baeobatrachus, assembly GCF_048569485.1. Classification (NCBI taxonomy): domain Eukaryota; kingdom Metazoa; phylum Chordata; class Amphibia; order Anura; family Aromobatidae; genus Anomaloglossus; species Anomaloglossus baeobatrachus. The sequence goes on along the minus strand of NW_027441975.1, from coordinate 316,199 downwards.
CCCCACTGTGGGATCAATAAAGTTTATCTTATCTTATTTTATATATTAAGTATAGTCAAAAAAGCTCCAAAAATCCTACTGGGGCTTATTTTCACGGTTTCCAGGAAACAGAATAGAAAGATCTGATGGTGCTTCCTCCCCCATACACAGAGGATATGGTCACTGCTGAGTCATATCAGCCCCATTTACAAGGGAAGTAAAATAAAAATACCGAACTAATCCCCCCCGAATATGTGAAATATAGGAAAATACCACTGTCAATCCAAATCTCTGTTATTATCAGGTAAAAAACAGCCATATATACAAAATAATAAGTGTTACAAAATAGCTAAGAAATATTTACATGTGGTCATAAACATATAATATGACAGTGTCCGGCTTTCAGTCATAGGGATGGCCCCGATGAGGTTTTAGTCATTGCTTAGTATACAGTGACCAGTGATTGTATACGCGCTCTCACCACTGACTGACAGCAGGTTCTAATGCTGAGCGGCTGTCAGTCACTGCGGGGGAAGGGTATATATGTGGTAATAACAGACATTTCCCTTATTTTCCCACCAGTATCGCTCGACATCAGCAATAAAAACTCAAGGCTGAAGTTGGTTTCTTATTTGGATGTTTTTTTTACAGGTTAAACAACAAACACCAAAAAATAACTAATAAAGTACAATGCAGTGCGGAGCCATTAACCCTCTCCATAACACCCTGCGTTTGATGCCGATTTTTGTGTCAGTTTTATCATTTTTGTTGCTGTTTTTCAGAGTATTCACATCCGGGCTCCGCACTGCACTGGATTACATAGGTTTTAATCTACAAAAATAAAAACAGTAAAAAAGACCCCAAAAAAACCCAGAAAAAAATAAGAAACCGACTTCAGCGTCGTCATAAAAACAAACAAAAGACGACGACAGAAACAGGAAAATGAAGGAAAGCGAAAAAATAGAGACCCTGCACCTACCTCCACCTGCAGAGCCGCACACTAGATATATAATACCCTGCACCTACCTCCTCCTGCAGAGCCGCACACTAGATATATAATACCCTGCACCTACCTCCACCTGCAGAGCCGCACACTAGATATATAATACCCTGCACCTACCTCCACCTGCAGAGCCGCACACTAGATATATAATACCCTGCACCTACCTCCACCTGCAGAGCCGCACACTAGATATATAATAACCTGCACCTACCTCCACCTGCAGAGCCGCACACTAGATATATAATACCCTGCACCTACCTCCACCTGCAGAGCCGCACACTAGATATATAATACCCTGCACCTACCTCCACCTGCAGAGCCGCACACTAGATATATAATACCCTGCACCTACCTCCACCTGCAGAGCCGCACACTAGATATATAATACCCTGCACCTACCTCCTCCTGCAGAGCCGCACACTAGATATATAATACCCTGCACCTACCTCCACCTGCAGAGCCGCACACTAGATATATAATACCCTGCACCTACCTCCACCTGCAGAGCCGCACACTAGATATATAATACCCTGCACCTACCTCCACCTGCAGAGCCGCACACAGATATATAATAACCTGCACCTACCTCCACCTGCAGAGCCGCACACTAGATATATAATACCCTGCACCTACCTCCACCTGCAGAGCCGCACACTAGATATATAATACCCTGCACCTACCTCCACCTGCAGAGCCGCACACTAGATATATAATACCCTGCACCTACCTCCTCCTGCAGAGCCGCACACTAGATATATAATACCCTGCACCTACCTCCTCCTGCAGAGCCGCACACTAGATATATAATACCCTGCACCTACCTCCACCTGCAGAGCCGCACACTAGATATATAATACCCTGCACCTACCTCCACCTGCAGAGCCGCACACTAGATATATAATACCCTGCACCTACCTCCACCTGCAGAGCCGCACACTAGATATATAATACCCTGCACCTACCTCCACCTGCAGAGCCGCACACTAGATATATAATACCCTGCACCTACCTCCACCTGCAGAGCCGCACACTAGATATATAATACCCTGCACCTACCTCCTCCTGCAGAGCCGCACACTAGATATATAATACCCTGCACCTACCTCCACCTGCAGAGCCGCACACTAGATATATAATACCCTGCACCTACCTCCACCTGCAGAGCCGCACACTAGATATATAATACCCTGCACCTACCTCCACCTGCAGAGCCGCACACTAGATATATAATACCCTGCACCTACCTCCACCTGCAGAGCCGCACACTAGATATATAATACCCTGCACCTACCTCCACCTGCAGAGCCGCACACTAGATATATATAACCTGCACCTACCTCCACCTGCAGAGCCGCACACTAGATATATAATACCCTGCACCTACCTCCACCTGCAGAGCCGCACACTAGATATATAATAACCTGCACCTACCTCCACCTGCAGAGCCGCACACTAGATATATAATACCCTGCACCTACCTCCACCTGCAGAGCCGCACACTAGATATATAATACCCTGCACCTACCTCCACCTGCAGAGCCGCACACTAGATATATAATACCCTGCACCTACCTCCACCTGCAGAGCCGCACACTAGATATATAATACCCTGCACCTACCTCCACCTGCAGAGCCGCACACTAGATATATAATACCCTGCACCTACCTCCACCTGCAGAGCCGCACACTAGATATATAATAACCTGCACCTACCTCCACCTGCAGAGCCGCACACTAGATATATAATACCCTGCACCTACCTCCACCTGCAGAGCCGCACACTAGATATATAATACCCTGCACCTACCTCCACCTGCAGAGCCGCACACTAGATATATAATACCCTGCACCTACCTCCACCTGCAGAGCCGCACACAGATATATAATACCCTGCACCTACCTCCACCTGCAGAGCCGCACACTAGATATATAATACCCTGCACCTACCTCCACCTGCAGAGCCGCACACTAGATATATAATACCCTGCACCTACCTCCACCTGCAGAGCCGCACACAGATATATAATACCCTGCACCTACCTCCACCTGCAGAGCCGCACACTAGATATATAATACCCTGCACCTACCTCCACCTGCAGAGCCGCACACTAGATATATAATACCCTGCACCTACCTCCACCTGCAGAGCCGCACACTAGATATATAATACCCTGCACCTACCTCCACCTGCAGAGCCGCACACTAGATATATAATACCCTGCACCTACCTCCACCTGCAGAGCCGCACACTAGATATATAATACCCTGCACCTACCTCCACCTGCAGAGCCGCACACTAGATATATAATACCCTGCACCTACCTCCACCTGCAGAGCCGCACACTAGATATATAATACCCTGCACCTACCTCCACCTGCAGAGCCGCACACTAGATATATAATACCCTGCACCTACCTCCACCTGCAGAGCCGCACACTAGATATATAATACCCTGCACCTACCTCCACCTGCAGAGCCGCACACTAGATATATAATACCCTGCACCTACCTCCACCTGCAGAGCCGCACACTAGATATATAATACCCTGCACCTACCTCCACCTGCAGAGCCGCACACTAGATATATAATACCCTGCACCTACCTCCACCTGCAGAGCCGCACACTAGATATATAATACCCTGCACCTACCTCCACCTGCAGAGCCGCACACTAGATATATAATACCCTGCACCTACCTCCACCTGCAGAGCCGCACACTAGATATATAATACCCTGCACCTACCTCCACCTGCAGAGCCGCACACTAGATATATAATACCCTGCACCTACCTCCACCTGCAGAGCCGCACACTAGATATATAATACCCTGCACCTACCTCCACCTGCAGAGCCGCACACTAGATATATAATACCCTGCACCTACCTCCACCTGCAGAGCCGCACACCGGATATATGGCTGCTCTGTGCTTACAGGACCTGTGATGATGTCACATGGAGGGGAGGAGTCAGGGTCACATGGTCAGCTCCTCAGTGTATGCAGGGCTCTGCTGTGCTGGGTGTCATGGTGCTGGGTGAGGGGAGGTTATGTCAGGGGGTCACAGTGAGGTAATGGAGGCTGTATGTAGACAGGACACATCCTGGAAGCCGTGGACGGACATGGAGCAGATATCCTGGAAATCCAGGGATGAGCAGTGAAGTCTGAGGGGGCAGTAGCCACAGCTGTTTCTAGATTGTTCCAGAACTATTTACCCCGGCCACAGTAAGCGACAAAGCTGAAGTTGGTTTCTTTTTCGTCAGTTTCTTATTCGGCAATTTAGTTTTTCAGTTTTTTACACATTTAACAACACAAATAACACATCACAATAATACAATACAATGCACTGATGCCCTAATAGAAATACACTCAAAATCAGCTGCGAAAATTATAAAACTGGCAAAAAAAATGGGCATCAAAGTATGTTAGTGAAAGGGTTAAATGGCTTTGGGCCACTGATCTCACACCATAATTGCATATCTAGTGACGCCCCTATTCAAACTTAAGTGACTCCAGCCTGGCCCAAAGGGGTTCTGGGCTTCAGAACTGGCATCAAAGTGGGCACACAGCCAATTTTCACAGATTTGAATAAGTAACTGGTGTTTTGGAGGGGTTAAATGGCTTTGGGCCACTTATATCTTGCCATAAGTGCATATCTAGTGATTCCACACATCAAATTCATGTTACTCCAGCCTGGCCCAAATGGGCTCTGGGCAGGGCCGGCTCCAGGTTTTTGTGGGCCCTGGGTGAAAGTGTCTCAGTAGGCCCCATCCACATAGAGACATGCACAGATACAGGCATACGTACACATGTATATTTAGGCTATGTGCGCACTGGGAAATGGAATTTTCTTGAGAAAATTCCGCATGCTCTCAAAGATTACCACACCCGCAGTAAAAAAACCGCGGCAAACCGCACCCGAAAACCGCATGCGGTTTGCCGCGGTTTGCTGCGGTTTGACCGCGGTTTGGTTCGCGGTATTGCCGCGTGCGGCTTGGGATGTGCTTTATTGCATTCAATGCAATAAAGCACATTGAAAAAAAAAAAAAAGTCATTTAATTCTGAGATAGTAGATAGACAGAAGAATAGATAGAGGGATAGATAGATAGATAGACAGACAGATAGAGGGATAGATAGATAGATAGATGACAGATCGCTGCATTTCCCACGGTCGGCAGTGAGTTCACATTACCGGCCATGGGAAATGACCGGTAATTACCTCTGCTGTCTGCTGCATTCAGCCTGTGTCTGTGACAGTCGCGGCTGGATGTAAGCAGCGCCGGAGCTGTGGATTACGCCGGAGCGGTGGATTACGCCGGAGCTTTGGTGCGGAAGGGGTTAATAAAATGGTGAACGAGGCTTGTTTGTTTTATTTAAAATAAAGGATTTTTCTGTGTCTGTGTTTTTTTCACTTTACTTACGGGTTGATCATGTCAGCTGTCACATAGACGCTGCCATGATCAAGCCTGGAGTTAATGGCGGTGGTCCCCCACCATCATTAACCCCTTGTATTACCCTGCTGCCACTGCTACACGGCGGCAGGAAGAGCCGAGGACACGCCGGTGCTGCCGCATAATGCATGCGACAGTCCCGGGGCAGCTGCGGCTGATATTCTCGGCTGCGGGAGGGGGAGTGAGACGGGGGACATTAACCCTGCCCCTCTCCCTCCCCAGCCTGAGAATACCCGGCCGCCGCTGTGTGCTTACCTCGGCTGGACGGTAAATATGCAGCGGAGCCGACGTTCTTTGTTTTCTATATTTCCGTTTTCTTTCTATGTGTGTTCTATGTGTCTGTGTCTGTGTGTGTCTGTCTCTGTGTGTGTGTGTGATGTGTGTGTGATCTGTGTGTGTTTACTCTCTGCACGGCTTCCTCTTCCTGTAATGACATCACTTCCCTGCAAAACCGCAGACAAGTGATGTACATTACCGGAGGTAAACCGTGAAATACCGCAGGGAATAACGCAGGAAAACGCAGTGAACCGCACAGAATTTGCTGCCCGCGTTATTCCCTGCGGGATTTCACGATTAACATTGGAGTCAATGGAGTGAAATCCCGCAGCGATGTGCGGAAAAGAAGTGACATGCACTTGTTTTTGCTGCGGGAATCCCGCAGCAAAACATGCAGCTGTCAAATTCCGCCCAGTGCGCACAGGATTTTTTTTCTCCATAGGATTTGCTGGTGATTCACTGCAGAGATGTTATGAACATTTTCTGCAGCGAAACATGCAGCAAATCCGCGGAAAATCCGCGGCAAAATCCGGTAAGTGCGCACATAGCCTTAAAGAGAAATTCACAAAAACACATATAAATAGACATAAATATAGACACAGTCATATACACTGACATACGAGCAAAGCTTGCTGTAAATTTGTAACTCGGTTTAAGAGAAAGCTTTGCTGTACGAGCAAAATACTCACCGCTCACACTTCCGGTCCCGTACATGCACCGCGCTCTGACTCGCTCATGCAGTCCACACAAACACAAACACGCAAGCACACACAAACACGCGCACACACACACAAACACACACATTATGCTCACCTTATCTTCCGTTCCCTCGCCAGCCTCCTGGAACTTGCATGTAATGGGGAATCATCACGACCGATGCCGGACCTTCCGCTCCCAGCACGCTGACATCAAAGGCAGGAGCCACTTGCCTCTGATTGGTCAGAGCGCTGCCTTTGAGTAGCGGGTGACAGCAGAAGGTCCTCTGTTGTCGCGATGCTTGCCGATACACATGCTGTTGCGTCAAACTACAAGACCCAGGAGGCCGGCGATGGAACGGAAGGTACACATATTATGCTCACCTTACCTTCCGTTCCATCGCCGACCTCATTATTTTTGTAGTTCGCCAATACAGGATGAGTATCCGGTAACCATCAGCGACAAGGGAAGAACTTCCACTGCCAGCCGCTACTCAAAGGCATAATATGTGTGTGTGTGTACTGCATGAGCGGGTCAGAGCGTGGTGCATGTACGGGACTGGAAGTGTGTGCGGTGAGTATTTTGCTCGTACTTTCTTGCTTTCTCTTAAACCGAGTTACAAATTTACAGCAAGCTTTGCTCGTATGTCAGTGTATATGACTGTGTCTATATTTATGTCTATTTATATGTGTTTTTGTGAATTTCTCTTTAAATATACATGGAGCGGAAGGTACGGCATCGGTCGCCTTGGTTACCCGATACACATCCCGTACTGGCGAACTACAAGATCCAGCAGGCCAGCGATGGAACGGAAGGTAAGATGAGCATAATATGTGTGTGCGTGCGTGCTTGTGTGTGTTTGTGCGTGTTTGTACGTGGGTGGAATGACACAATAGGGGACCAGGATGGGACATTTAACAAGTTGTGGAACGAATTGTTTGCATTGCAATGATTTCCTATGGAAATCTTGCTTTGCTGAATGAGTAACTTGGCTAACAAGCACACTCCCAGAACGGATTGTTTTCGTTGACCAAGGTTCCACTGTATTTCTAATATTGGGAAGCCGGCAACAGCCTCATTCACATCCCCCACTTGTCTCCATCCAGCTCCTCCTGGGCATGTGTCTGTGCCACGCTGATTGGTGGCAGTCACTAACAGACATGGCCGCACATAAAGCACACTGACACTGCTGTATATACATCACAAGAGAGGCTGGGGACATACACATTACTAGGGGGCATACATATTACTGAGTAAAGGGGTATACAGCAATGGAGGGGCATACAGCTCAAGAGTAGGGCATACAGTTCTATAGGGGGGCATTGGCTCTGAGGTGGGGGGGACAAACAGCTCTGAGGTTGGGGGTGACATGCAGCTCTGGGGGTATACAGCTCTGGGGTGGGGGGTGACATACAACTCTGGGTGTATACAGCACTGGGGTTGGGGTTCATACAGCTCTGAGGGGGTATACAGCACCGTGGTGGAGGGGACATACAACTCTGGGGGTATAGTAGTATGCGCCCCCAAAGTCCTCCATATGGTATTATGAAGCCCCAATTGTCCTCCATATAATATTATGCAGCCCCCATATTGTACTATGCAGCCCCCATATGGCACTATGCAGCGCCCATATGGCACTATGCAGCGCCCATATGGCACTATCCAGCCCCCATATGGCACTATCCAGCCCCCATATGGCACTATCCAGCCCCCATATGGCACTATACAGCCCCCATATGGCACTATGCAACCCCCATATGGCACTATGCAACCCCCATATGGCACTATGCAACCCCCATATGGCACTATGCAACACCGATATCGCACTATGCAACCCCCATATAACATTAAGCAGCCCCCATATAGCACAATGCAGACTCATATAGCATTAGGGACCCTCATGTAGTATACAGCCCGCATATAGCACAATGCAGACCCAGATAGCATTAGGCACTGAGACGACGTTTTTCTACCATATCACACAATCAACAGAGCGAGTAATGGCTGTATAATCCAAAGAGCATTTATTTCAAGCAAATCAAATGGTCTATAACAATCCACAAAACAGAGGGTAAAATTAGTAAAAAAAACACGAATATAGTCCAGTAAATATAATCCAGTAATGGATAAATGTCCAGGTCTCTCTGAGGAGCCGCACCTTCAGCCCTGAGGTTCAATCTTCGTCCTTCTCTCTTCAATTTCTCAAACAGACTGACTCATCCCCCCCCCAGGTAAGCAAAGAGTTTACAGTAGGTGGATTCCAGGCCCCCTCCCACAGACTTAAGCTGGGTTCACACTAAACGACAGCGACAACGACGTCGCTGTTACATCACCATTTTCTATGACGTAGCAGCGACCTTGTAAGTTGCTGTTATGATCGCTGCTTAGCTGTCAAACACAGCAGCCGAAGCAGCGATCATAACGACACGCGTCGCTGTGCTGCAACATGTGCAGAGAGCAGGGAGCCGCGCACACTGAGCGCTGGCTCCCTGCTCTCCTAGCTACAGTACACATCGGGTTAATTACACGATGTGTACTGCAGCTACATGTGCAGAGAGCAGGAGCCGGAACTGGCAGCATGAGAGCGGCGGAGGCTGGTAACGAAGGTAAATATCGGGTAACCACCTTGGTTACCCGATGTTTACCTTGGTTACAGCTTACCGTAGCTGCCAGATGCCGGCTCCTGCTCCCTGCTCGCTTCATTTCGTCGCTCTCTCGCTGTCACACACAGCGATCTGTGCGTCACAGCGGGAGAGCGACGACCAAAAAATGAAGCTGGACATTCAGCAACGAGCGGCGACCTCACAGCAGGGGCCAGCTTGTTGCTGGATGTCACACACAGCGACGGGACGTCGCTGCAACGTCACAGAAAATGGTGACGTAGCAGCGACGTCGTTGTCGTTGTGTGTGACACCACCTTTAGGGACAGGAACACTACAGGGGGTGATTACCTACAGACAATACAATGTACACACAAGCAATACAAATAATGGACAATGAACCAAGCGTAAAATGCAAACCTACAAAGCTTGAGTGCAACACACATCCGTTTAAAACGTGCGTGTTTGGTCCGTTTCCGTACATACCGGAGATACGACCAAACGTGCACATATGTTTTTTTATGCTTAAAGGCACACGTGCGTGTTATTTGATCTTCCATGTGTTCGTGTGCGTCCCATGTTTTTTGCTCCGTTTGGCAAGGAAGCATGTTCGTTTTTGGGACGGAGCACGCACACACGGACATAATGTTAGCCTATGGGAGTCCAAATAAAACGTTCCTTGCACGGATGTGTGGTTATGTTGTCCGTGAGAAATGTCCGTGTGTGATGCAAAATGTCGTTACTATATGTCGGAAGACAGAGTAGCGGGATGAGAATGAACTCGGGTGAACTTCACCCGACTTGTCATGCCGCGGCTCTGTCTGTGTGCTGTGTACTGATTAGCGGTCACCTGTGAAGGATTCACTGGTGACCGCTAATCCCCCGAGTGACTGAAGTGTCCCCCCCTCTCTCATACTCACCGATCCCCGGCGCTGCACGGCGTTCACACTGCTCCAGCGGCTTTTTCTAATTTGAAAAAGCCGGCCGCTCATTAAACAATCTCGTATTCCCTGCTTTCCCCACCCACCGGCGCCTATGATTGGTTGCAGTGAGACACGCCCCCACGCTGAGTGACAGCTGTCTCACTGCACCCAATCACAGCAGCCGGTGGGCGTGTCACTATGGAGTATAGAAATAAATAAATAATTAAAAAAAACGGCGTGCGGTCCCCCCAATTTTAATACCAGCCAGATAAAGCCATACGGCTGAAGGCTGGTATTCTCAGGATGGGGAGCTCCACGTTATGGGGAGCCCCCCAGCCTAACAATATCATCCAGCAGCCTCCCAGAATGGCCGCATACATTAGATGCGACTGTTCTGGGACAGTATCCGGCTCTTCCCGATTTGCCCTGGTGCGTTGGCAAATCGGGGTAATAAGGAGTTAATGGCAGCCCATAGCTGCCACTAAATCCTAGATTAATCATGTCAGGCGTCTCCCCGAGATACCTTCCATGATTGATCTGTAAATTGCGGTAAATAAACACACACACCTGAAAAATCCTTTATTAGAAATAAAAAACACAAACATATACCCTGGTTCACCAATTTAATCAGCCCGACAAAGCCCTCCATGTCCGGCGTAATCCAGGATGGTCCCGTGTCGCTTCCAGCTCTGCTGCATGAAGGTGACCAGAGCAGCAGAAGACACCGCCGCTCCTGTCAGCTCCACGCAGCAAATGAAGAGAGCCGCGTGATCAGCTGAGCTGTCACTGAGGTTACCCGCGGCCACCGCTGGATCCAGTGACAGCGGGTAACCTCAGTGACAGCTCAGCTGATCGCGCTATTCCCTTCATTAGCTGCGTGAAGCTGACAGGAGCGGCGGTGTCTTCTGCAGCTCCTGTCACCTTCATGCAGCAGAGCTGGAAGCGACGCTGGACCATCCTGGATTACGCCGGACATGGAGGGCTTTTTCGGGCTGATTAAATTGGTGAACCAGGAAATGTGTTAGTGTTTTTTATTTCTAATAAAGGATTTTTCAGGTGTGTGTTTATTTACCGTAACTTACAGATTAATCATGGAAGGTATCTCGGGGAGACACCCGACATGATTAATCTAGGATTTAGTGACAGCTATGGGCTGCCATTAACTCCTTATTACCCCAATTTGCCAACGCACCAGGGCAAATCGGGAAGAGCCGGGTACAGTCCCAGAACTGTCGCATCTAATGTATGCGGCAATTCTGGGCGTCTGCTGGCTGATATTGTTAGGCTGGGGGGCTCCCCATAACGTGGGGCTCCCCATCCTGAGAATACCAGCCTGCAGCCGTATGGCTTTATCTGGCTGGTATTAAAATAGGGGGGGACTGCACGCCGTTTTTTTTTAATTATTTATTTATTTTACAGCACAGTATAGACACGCCCACCGGCTGCTGTGATTGGGTGCAGTGAGACACCTGTCACTCAGCGTGTGGGCGTGTCTCACTGCAACCAATCATATTTGCCGGTGGGCGGGGAAAGCAGGGAATAAGAGATTGATTAATGAGCGGCCAGCTTTTTCAAAAGAGGAAAAGCCGCCGGAGTTGAGAGAACAGCCGTGCAGCGCCGCGCCGGTGATCGGGGAACGGTGAGTATGCGAGAGGGGTACTCCATTCAGTCACTCTGGTGATTAGCGGTCACCGGTGAGTCCTTCACGGGTGACCGCTAATCAGCACGCGACACAGACAGAGCCGCGGTATGAGGATGAAGTCGGGTGACGTTCACCCGAGTTCATTCTCAGCGCGCGACTCTGCTGTCAGCCGGCATATATCAACGACATTTAACATCACACACGGACATTTCACACGGACAACACACACATGTCAGTTAAGTTTCACACGCACACACGGCCATTCCACACGCACACGTGGTTACCATACGCCGGACACAGCCACCACACGTGCGTTATTTACGGACCAAAAAACGGATTACGGACATGTAAAACGGCCCGTATTACACGTGCGTGGTTATCAAGGACGTGTGTTTTAGGCCTGATACACAGTACACGATAGCCCACCATCACAACCTCTCCCTCCTTCTGAATAAGTAAGTATGCCATGAGGTCTACACAGATCTCTGGCCATCTCACTTAAGTCCATGTCGCTCAGCTGTGGATAGTCTATGGTTCTTCTTGCCGGGACAATCCATCAGCATTTTGGTGTTGGCTTTCACGCTTGTATTGGATGGAGAAGCTGTAGATAGTCCCTAGTACAGCGGTAGGGTTGCAAGAGCAAACTTACCTTTGTGTCCTCCTTCACTTAAACTGTGTTTCCGACACCCACAAATCGGCATTGTAGATCCCACATCATTGCTCAGGAGAATATCTGCAGGCAGGCTGCTCATCACCCCAACCACACATTGCTTGACCCCAAAGCCAAAGTCTAGATCTAAAGTCGCCTTTGGGATATTCCTCCTTTGTCCTCCAGCCAATTCAATAACAATTCCTGGTCCATGATGTATCGCCTCTGGCCGAACCACTCAGGGATCAGCTATTGTGAGAAATGCCCCAGAGTCACAAAATCCAATAACTCTCTGTCCATTTAGCACGACCTCTTGTAAGTGTTTACTTTGATGATAAGAGGAACTCAGGGCTGTGGCTCGCACCCCATAAACCCCTAGTGGTCGACCACGAGTGTCTGAGTCATTAGGCAAGTCAACTTGAAGGGGTGAGAACTCTTCCCCCATTGTGTTTGGCTGTAGAGAATGAACAGGTCGATTTGATGCAAGGTCATTGGCCCTCAATCAACCAGCAGGGCAACTGTTTTGCAAATGCCCAGGCTGCCCACATCGATATCATCTGCGCTGTGTCATACACCTTCCAATGTGCATTCTGGAGAAGGCAGTAGGAGAACCTGGTGACAAAGGCCGGAGTCCATACACTCCAACAGGGGCATCTATGGTGTAGGGGTCAGCAGTACATTCTGATGGAGGTGGTCGTAACTCTTCCTCAGGTAAGATGGAGTGCACAAAATGTACCGGACGAGATGGAGGTGCATGGGGGTCCCTCCGAGTCTTTGCGGGACAACTGTATTGCAGGTGCCCAAGATGCCCGCACTCATAACATCTCCTATCTGTAATTCCCCCCAGGGTGTGGTCGCCGGTCGAAGCTGTGAGGATTGTGAGAGGTGGTTGTCATCGGCCTGTGGCTGCGTGGAGGGGCAGATATAACTGGAGAGGGCAGGGGAGCAGGAGCAGGCTGTGGCTTATTGTCCAGAAGCCCCCTCCATTGCGGTCGCATAGTAAGGGCCTCATCAGCCAGGGCTGCAGCTCTATCCAAGGTGCACGGCATGCGCTCTCTGACCCATTCCCGTATTTCTGAGGGACATTTGTAAAGAAATTGTTCTATAAGAAATACCTGTATAACGTCTTCCACAGTGAAAGCGTCTTCCGCTTTCAGCCATCTCCGACATGCCTGGGACATCTTATGGGCATACATCCTAAACGATCCCCCCGTGGTGCATGGGAGGTCTCAGAACTGTGCCCTATTTGAGTCTGGGGTGATGGCATGTGTAACAGCGTGTCCCTCCCCCGCCTCTGCTCATGATGTAATAGTCTGTTCCTCCTTGACTGTCCTGTATGTGTTACGCCCACCGAGCAGCGGTGAGCGTCCGGAGGTGGACCCACTGGACCGTGCACCGGACTCCCCCGAGGAGATGACCAGCAGCGAACCCCTATACAGGGACTGTGCGGTGCCTCCTCAAAGGGCCTAGATGCACGGCAGCCATGAACCAGTAGTAGGAGTCTCTGAAAGGCCAGGCGTAGCACAGGTGTGACGTTCGCAGCAGGCAGAACACGGTTATGGCACCGGAGATGTTCACAGCAGGTGGTGTCCACAGTAGGTACGGCACCGGTGACGTCCACGGCAGGTATGGCGCGGTGAAGTCCACTGTAGGTATGGCCGGTGACGTCCACAGCAGGAATGGTACAGATGGCACTACGGCGAGACAGAGGATCAGAAACAGGTAGATGATGCACGGATTCAAACGATAGTACTCAAGGGACATTAGCAATGCACTAATAGGAGCGTTGCTCAGGCGCCTACTGCCAGGGGAGGCGAACTTAAATACCCATATGGTAACAGGTGACCTCTGAGGTCACTTCCAGATAATGGAGCGCTACCACTTTAAGAAAGGGGGCGTGGCCTCGCGCACAGCCTAGAATCACTCACTGCAGATCTTTGTGTGGCCGGGAGACAGGAAGAGGCTGCAGCAGCCCCTGGAGCAGGACGCCCGACCCGGGAGTGAGCAAGACGCACAGCAGGAGCCGAACCAGGAGCAGAGCCTGCAGAACCAGCAGAGCCATGGGACCGGTAAGAGGAAGGACGTCGTTGCCGGAGACTGGGACCGGGAGTGCACGTGGGGGCCATGCTGGGGCTGGGCAGATGTGAGGGAGAGCGCCCCCCTCGGGATCTGGCGGGACCAGGTGCTACAGTATGTACTACTTCTGGTGGGAGATTGTTCTTCTCAGCATGGGACTCATCCAATCCACAACTTGGTAGACAGAATAGAGCCATGACATCTAGAATCCTTTCATGTATCAAATGTCCAGGGGGAGGTGGGCCCTTCTGCCCACCTAAGGGGCTGATCCCAGGAGAAGAGAACAATGAGTCTCATGTTAGTCAGTTAATTGGATCTCGGCTGGAGAAAGACTAGGATCTATAGCTGAGGCTAGAGCTTAGAGCCTGTGTATGGACTGTTACAGATTGGAGATCAGTGCACACATGGGATTGTGTTTTGTTGTTCACCCTGTTGGATTCAAGGAACTCATATAAGGACCATAGCCATATTTTCCCTGGCGTCGGAATACTGGGAGGCGCCACCGGATTTGTTGTTTTGTTGTGGACTCCTTGCAGAGTTTAAGGATTTATATTCATGTTTGGTGCTTTATGTTTGTGGTTCCAATAAAGCCCTTTAGATTGTTCCTTGGCCTGGCGTCCCTTACTGCTCTGTCACATACCGCATCACAAACTGGTTGGCAGCAGAGGGATCAGAGCAGAAGTAATGGAGGACAATGGCCCATCCACATTTGGAACCAGAACCTCAGAGTACAAGAACTGAACTGTGGGGAGCCTACAAACAAAGGCCCATGAATTAGGAGTCGGCTACAAAGGACTCTCCGAGGAGCAACTAACTGAGGCTTTGGAAGATGCTTGCCTGCAAGATGGCACTGAGGAAGGATTTCCACAGCAAGGGGAGGAAAGACGGGAGCTGGAGGTAAATACCCAAAAAAGTCAGTGGGTTGTGTGGTATGAGGAGGAGATGGCACTGCTTGGAGATGAGGCCACCATAGAAGATAAGAGGGAGGCTATTCGCGGAGCTAAGGAGAGAGCATTGCTGGAGGGGAGGCTCGCTGTGGAAGCAGCTAAAAGCTCCAGACAGACTGTAATCACAGCATCCACCATGAGGGAAGTCCCAAGAGTGCCCCACAAGGACTTTAAGCTATTTAATGAAGCTGCAGGTGACATTGAGGGCTTCTTCAGGACTTCGAGTGTGACGTCCCTGGACTATCAGGTCCCCGGTCGCATGGGATCATGGCAAGGGGCACAGAACTGTCGAGGAGGACAGCTGGCGGCCTTGCACCATCACCGGGCTGGGGCCAAGGCACGACGGGGTACGTGGACCCTAGGTCAGGGAGTAGCTCCAAGCAACCTGACAATTCACCCGGGGAGAACGGAACCTTCAAAATCCGTTCCCAACCGCTCCAGTATCGGGATACTAGCGCAACGAGGGGGATAGGACTTTCCACTAAAAATGGTTCAGAAAATCCCATGCGTGAACCCTGAGAGCAAGCTCCCACACTTAGCCATAGTGGGAAGAAGGATCTGGCAAGTTTCACACTACCGTGACCACCAGAGAAGTAAACTTAGTGCCAGGAGGCAGGTCACGGACCACCAAGCAACACCATCGGGGACGTAACCCAAACTAGCTCCCCTCAGTGGCAGCGGTGTCCAGAACTTTGGTTTACCCAGTTGTCGGTGTCAGCTTAATGGACTGAGTGAGTACACAAGTGACCCCTGCATCCCACGGCCTTCCCCTCTTACCGAGTCCCGGGGTATCCGCCCTATCCATGGAGGGTCCCAACACCTGGCTGCCCCTGTCGTCACCCCGGGTACTCCCCAACGGCAGCGGTGGTATCCACCTCTAGTTACCGCATACCATGGGTGGCGTCAAGAACTCTATAACTATCCCCTGTAAATATCCCCCTTCATTTGAGTGGCCGCACG